>NW_026093446.1:0-5973 GCF_024586455.1 Bactrocera neohumeralis | reverse complement strand
ATTGGTCGACCCGATACCAGGTTTGAAGATTTCGCGTGGACTTTGCTTGGAGGCCCCGCCTTTTAAAACATTATCCGGGTTCACCAACCGGTACTGAAGTATTTTCGCAATCCCTTTTGAAAATAATCCGATGGCCCAAAACCGTGGTAATGTAAAAATTTTTTTTTTAAACGTTATATTATAAAATCCCAGCGACCGTCGCCGTTGTCCTGGTGAAATTTTTGAAATGAAAAAATTAAATTTACTTTAATTTTTTTTTAACAAGGGATAAAAACTTTTTGGTTTTCCCGATGTAAGAAAAAATTTTTTCCGACCGAGCACGCCACGATATCGAGGGAAAACAAAAAGCACTTAAATTTATGCCACAATTAGGGACATCCTGGCCCCTTTTGATTGTCTTTAAAATGCTTTTTTCCTGCCCAAAATTTTAGAAATTCCCCCGGATAACCACGGCCGCTTATTGTCAGAGATCGATCGATTTGGGGCAATTTTTAATTTTGACTTTGAATTTTCATTTTCAACATCATCGGTATTTTTGGTGGCTAACACAGCGCGTATACTTTAGAATCGTAGTTAGATAATTTAGCCAACGTCGAACATTCGTGATGAGTTCATCTTCGTGAATTGATGAAGGAAGATGAAATTGATATCAAACCACCAGGCAATCAACCGAAAATGACCCATTTCAATTTTTGAAGAAGACGATGTAAAATATCTGGCACGTATCATTGTTCGTATCCTGATTGATGCGAATTTGAAGGCTGATATGTCGAAATGTTTATGGCGAAAAATTAATGCGAACTTCATTTTCATTCCAGTGATTAAATGTTCCAGCAATTGTAATTACTGACTTAATTCTCAAAACTTGCACACACCGTACCATTCACAGTACGCAATTACTCATAGAAGTTGAACCCGGGGGAAATTTTTGGGGAAAAACAACCCGGTAAAAAAAACGTCGTTTTTGGGGATTGTGTAACCCCTTGCCGATTGGTTATTAACACACCCCGGGTGTCCATCACTGGTTGGTTTTGGGTTTTTGCGCAACTATTTTTTTTTTATTCCCCGGATAATATCAAGGTATTTCCGAATAAACATGTTCTCCAAACGGATACCGAAAGTTGAGAAAACCATCAAGTTTAAATTTTTTTGGGGGGGTGTTTGTTTGGGTGTACCGTTTTTCAGGGTTTTAATAATTCCCAAAAGGAGCAAAACAAAATATCCCAAAAGGCTTTTTTGCATTAGATCGACCATTTTAAGACCAAAACCGCGGTTTATTCCAACTTTTGCGTGCGGCAAACCTTTTTTAATTAAAAATTTTCATCTAATTCAAAACCCCCCCAAATTCCAAAAAAATCCCCAAACATCAAAAATTGTTTGAAAAATGTGGGACAAATTCCCACTGTATGTCACCGTATCCTGGAGTACTTCTCGTTTTTGTATATTAATTTTTTTAATATTTGTTGTAAATAAAGCATTATTTTAATTATTTTGTTTTAGTTACAATTCTCTACACCTGCAAAATAAGAAAAGGGTTGCCATGGTTATTTTTTTGTTTCGTCTTACCTAAAAACGTTATGAGTATGAAGTGTTATAAGTGAAAGGTGCATAGTATAAGTGGGAAAAGTTGATACAATATACAAATTATCAATGTCAAAGTTGTCAATTTTTCAACTTTAAATTCAAATATCTTTAAAACTATAAGTCAGCGGCAACTATATAATGGTTGTCAAAAGATCTTACCAGTATTTTTATTGATTTTATTTTTTTACTGAAATTGAAATGAATTTTTGATGACTTATGCCCAGCTCTTGACCAATACTACGGCTGCTACTATGCCGGTCTCTTTCGACCAATTCAGCGATTTTATCGCAATTTTCTACACCAGCGTGGCGCAACGAACGAAAACGTTGAAACCATCGTTATGCGGTGGAAATGGAAACTGTATCGGGTCCATAAACTGCACAAATTTTATTGGCGGCGTGAGATGCATTTTTGCCTTTACCGTAGTAGTACTGTGAAATGTGCCGTATTTTCGTCTTTGCTCCATGTTTGCGACGCTATAACTCACGAACGACTGAGCTTCAAACACGTGTTATCGCGTGAAATGAGCTTTCCAGGTATAGCGCGACCATTGCGACGAATAAAACTAGAACTACGCGCTTTCGCGCCAACTGAGTAATACCGCAAGACTTTGACAACCTATTAGATATATTTTGCTGCGTGATCTGGAGAACGTCACCTTTCCAGTGATACCCATTTTATTCCCGAAATCCGGGATGCTATTCTAAATCCCAGCTAAATTAGTTTATAAATAGATAATCCTGGCCCTGATCGAAGGATTTTTTTTTATTTCAAAATTAACAAAATAGTTGCCGCTGATTTATGGTTTTCAGATATTGCATTTGAAGTTCAAAAATTCAAATATTTAAAACGAGCGTTCTTCGATTTAGAATTAATTTTACACTTTATATATTTAACTTTTATATCAACGAACACTTCACTAAATTCGTTTCTAACTATTTATTTGTATTAAATAGTGTAAAAATAACTTAATTCCATATTAAACTTTAATTGAAATCCATTTATTCATACAAAAGGAAATGGTTGCAAATAAGAAAAATTAGTGTTAGAATATTTTGCCAATGGACTAAAAATAAGACAACAGAGTGATTATGACGTCAATACAAAATTCATTATCGTGTAATGAGTAATGTAAAATCTTTTAGAATTTTTATTATCTTAAAATCCCGGTGTTGATTATTTTTTTGGGTAAATTTTAGAATAGTAACTCCGGATTTCGGGGTTAAAATGGTATGTACTGATAGAGGAGGTCCTAGATTAAGGAAATATATATCTATAAAGTTAAAGGATTTATGGTTTGTGGAGATATTTGCTTTGAAAGTTCAAAAATTCAACTATTTAAAATGTGTTTTTTCCCATTTATAATGAATTTTTATGGTTATATTTTTTAACTTTTATATCCACTCGTTTCTAACTATTTATTTTATATTAAGAATTATAAAAATAACTTTTATTCAACATTTAACTTTGTTCAATTTTTTGTTCGCAACAATAAAAAGGGTTGCATTCTAAAATAATCAGTGCTACCTACGTTTATATTTTACAGAAACACCAAAAAGAAATAAAAAGAAAACAAATAATGCCCCAATGACAGCAAATATATAACACATTACTTTTTCGCATAAAATTCTTTTCACATTAGCCTTCGGCCGCGCTTCAAAAATAACCTCGGTCGGACAACCTGCCTGGACGTGCCGGTTTGTTTGCGTTGAAATCCTTTTTGTCCGATCCAACACCGGATTTATCAAGATAATGTGAATTTGTAAGATTTTTCATTACTCATCACACGATAATGAAATTAGTTATGACGTTATAATCCTTCTTTCTTCTTATTTTTATTCCATTACAAAATATGGTAACACTGATTGTTTGCTAATGTTTACAACCATTTTCTTATTTTATGAATAAATGGATTTTAACTAAAGTTTGATATGTGGGATTAAAGTTATTTTTGCACTTTTTATTATAAAATAAATGATTAGAAACGAATTAGTGAAGTGTTAGTGGATATGGGTAGTATAAAATACATATGTTGCAAAATGCTTTATAAATTTGGAGAAACACATTTTTAAATAGTTAATTTTTGAACTTTAAATGGAATATTTCAAAAACCATAAGTCAACGGGCAACTATATGTATATATTCTGATATGGAGGACCCTCCTCATCCAGTTCATACCCATTTTAACCCCGAACTGGGGATGCTATACTAAATCGCAGCCACATGTTTTTGAAGCGCCAATTAAGAAGGAATTGTATGCGAAAAACTATGTAATTTATTTCAAATGTCATATGGACATTAATTTTTTTCTTTTATTTCTTTTGGTTCTTCTGTTAAATACGTACGTAAGGTAACACTGATTATTAGTTAGAAATGCAACCTTTTTGTTATTGTGTGAATAAAAATAACTGAACAAAAGTTCTTTGAATCTATTTAATATAAAATATTAGAAACGAATTAGTAGTGTTATTTTGCAAGGCGCTGCCGAAGGCCGTCAACAAAGAGGGGTGTACTATGCAAAAGTACTAGTCACCCCGATATGATATAAATTTTATAATATTATCATAGATTTTTACTTATTCTCGTGTATATTAAATATAACACATTTTATACATATACATATGTATGTGGCAAGAAAAAAGTTCACAAACCCAATTCTTCTTCTTTCAATGGCGTAGACACCGCTTACGATTATAGGCGAGTTAACAACAGCGCGCCAGTTTTTCTTCTTTTCGCTACGTGGCGCCAATTGGATATTCCAAGCGAATCCAGGTCCTTCTCCACTTGGTCCTTCCAACGGAGTGGAGATCTTCCTGTTCCTCTGCTTCCCCCGGCGGGTACTGCGTCGAATACTT
Source organism: Bactrocera neohumeralis (assembly GCF_024586455.1). Classification (NCBI taxonomy): domain Eukaryota; kingdom Metazoa; phylum Arthropoda; class Insecta; order Diptera; family Tephritidae; genus Bactrocera; species Bactrocera neohumeralis. The sequence goes on along the minus strand of NW_026093446.1, from coordinate 1,534 downwards.
TCAGAGCTGGAGTATTTTCGTCCATCCGGACAACATGACCGTAGCCGCTGTCTTTAATTCGCTGAACTATGTCAATGTCGTCAAATATCTCATACAGCTCATCATTCCATCGAATGCGATATTCGCCGTGGCCAACGCGCAAAGGACCATAAATCTTTCGCAGAACTTTTCTCTCGAAAACTCGTAACGTCGACTCATCGGTTGTTGTCATCGTCCAAGCCTCTGCACCATATAGCAGGATGGGAATTATGAGCGACTTATAGAGTTTGGTTTTGTTCGTCGAGAGAGGACTTTACTTTTCAATTGCGTACTTAGTCCGAAGTAGCACCTGTTGGCAAGAGTTATCCTGCGTTGGATTTCCAGGCTGACATTGTTGGTGGTGTTTACGCTGGTTCCAAGATAGACGAAATTATCTACAACTTCAAAGTTATGACTGTCAACAGTGACGTGAGAGCCAAGTCGCGAGTGCGATGACTGTTTGTTTGATGACAGGAGATATTTCGTCTTGCCCTCGTTCACTGCCAGACCCAATTGCTTTGCTTCCTTGTCCAGTCTGGAGAAAGCAGAACTAACGGCGCGGGTGTTAAGGCCGATGATATCAATATCATCAGCATACGCCAGCAGCTGTACACTCTTATAGAAGATGGTACCTTCTCTGTTTAGTTCTGCAGCTCGAACTATTTTCTCCAGAAGCAGGTTGAAGAAGTCGCACGATAGGGAGTCGCCTTGTCTGAAACCTCGTTTGGTATCGAACGGCTCGGAGAGATCCTTCCCGATCCTGACGGAGCTTTTCGTGTTGCTCAACGTCAGTTTACACAGCCGTATTAGTTTTGTGGGGATACCAAATTCAGACATAGCGGCATAAAGGCAGCTCTTTTCGTGCTGTCAAAAGCAGCTTTGAAGTCGACACAGATGTGGTGTGTGTCGATTTTCTTTTCACGGATCTTTTCCAAGATTTGGCGAATGGTGAATATCTGGTCAGTTGTAGATTTTCCAAGTCTAAAGCCACACTGATAAGGCCCAATGAGTTTGTGGACGATGGGCTTCAATCTTTCACACAGTTCACTCGATAAAACCTTATATGGGATGTTGAGAAGGCTTATTCCACGGTAGTTGGCGCAGATTGTGGGGTCTCCTTCTTATGGGTTGGGCAGAGCACACTTAAATATCAATCGTCGGCATGCTGTCGTCCGACCATATTTTACAAAGAAGCTGATGCATGCTCCTTATCAGTTCTTCGCCGCCGTGTTGCAATAGCTCGGCCGGTAATCCATCGGCCCCCGCTGCTTTGTGGTTCTTCAGACGGATAATTGCTATTCGAACTTCTTCATGGTCGGGTAATGGAACGTCTGCTCCATCGTCATCGATTGGAGAATCGGGTTCGCCTTCTCTGCCATTCAGCTGGCTGGAGAAGTGTTCCTCCCATAATTTAAGTATGTTTTTGGGGATCGGTGACCAGATCACCTTGGGGATTTGCAAGAGTATGCTCCGATTTTGAAACCTTCTGTAAGCCGCCGCATTTGTTCGTAAAATT
>NW_026093445.1:0-6038 GCF_024586455.1 Bactrocera neohumeralis | reverse complement strand
CTTTTACGAGCGGGGTACGCCCCCAAACCGCATACGCATCACTTGCCCACTTGTCCAACTGCACTTAAGCGAGCGCAGAATCTGCGCAATGCGCTACTATAATGAGTACAACAAGTGATTTTAGACTGCTGACTGCTGGCAGCTAACGCTTGGCTTGGCCGACTATTTGAGATGGCTTTGCCAAACCGGCATTCGTAGCGTTTATGATGATTATGGGCTATGATGCTTTATAACGTCGCTGCCACCATACCTTCTTGGCTAACCGATATTATAGCGACTAAGTGTTGGTTTCTATTATTATTGTTGCTACTGCTGCGGCAGTTACCGCCAATAACGCTGCCCCACGGCAGTGGTTAGTGATGACGGTGGTGACGATAATGATGGTGTTGTTGATGATAATGATGATGGTGCTACGGAAACAAAAACAACACTTTTGGCAGCTGATGGTTGGTGCGATTGCCGGTTAACGGTTGGCGAGCTTCTAATCGAAATCTCAACTGAAATCAATTCAACGCTTTATGGTGATCAAAGAAACAAACGCGAATTTCTCCCAAGCACATCGTTGGTGACTTGGCGGTTAACCGCAATACTACTTACAAAAATCCATTTGTATTGAAAACAAAATTGTAGAAAACTTTCGAAACAGAAATCATTTCAGTTGCTTCCTGAAGTAGGACTCGCCGAGAATTCTGTGCTGGTTCAAGTTGTAAAAAGTGAAGACTAAACATCTGTGACGAACAGTGACAGGCTTGCAAAAGTGTCTAGTGTACATATGTATGTCTCCGTGCGAAATCAAGTTTGGCGAAAAAACTTTTGAGGCATTAAAAACCGTTAAATATTTTCTAATTGTGTTAAAATTTGCGATCAACTTGCTAATTACTTTGTTGTGTGATAATTCTAAATTTTTTGGTCTATATATTAGTATGTGTTAGTGTTAAGTTCGAGTAAAAAGAATTTTAGAAAGGTAAGTACATATGTACACGTGGTATAAATTATGAAAAAGCGGCTCATGAATTACTTGCGTGTGTTTTGCGCCTATTGCCGCAATTTTTATGCTCACTTTCACCGCCCATCAACTTTGACGTTAGCGGCGCTTTGCAAATTAGTTGAAGTTAGCTAAAACCAAAAGCTCATTGAATCAACTAAAAATAAATAGCATGTAAAGGAAGAGTTAAGCTCGGGCAGAATTCAGCATTAAATAATTAATTATAAAGGACTAAATTCAGCTACAGAAAGATCATCTCGCATATTTTATGCATTAAATAATCAATAAAAGTGTGAAAATATTTTCAGATCTCCTTAAAACTTTTTATAATTCAGCCTCAGTTAATGAGCAAACTTATGACACACAACAAATCCACTTTTCTAAGACGGAAACACCGTATTTATTTTATTGATTCTCAACCCCATATCAAAACAAAAAACAAATTACAGGGACTTATTGGGGTTGGTGGGTATCCATTACGTATATCGTCTGATCACAAAGGCAAAAGCCTTTTTGACCAAAATCGCATGCAAAAGATCTAATGATGCCTTTGCCCTCAGTAAGACGCCATCTGTAGAAGATGTATGGAAGAAGAGCAGGTGGAAACAGCTCAACACTTCCTACTTGACTGTCTCGCTTTTGGGAAGTCAAGATTTAAACACGTGGGAGCGCATACCTTCAGACAACCTACCGTGCTGGCGAGAATGGAAATTAAACCTAACCTAATCAAAAACATTATATTAGGTTGTCAAATATATTCCTTCCGCTTTTTTGATTTATAAAGAGATGTTACCATCTAGACGGCAACTTCGTAATACCCTCTCATAGAAGCCCCTCTTCTTATTTGCGAAGAACTCGGACAGCCACTTTTCACAACCCGCGTTTGAGTTCAACTTTACACCAACAAGGCCGTTGCCATGAACAGGAACAGGTGGTAATCACTTGACGCTATGTCCGAGCTATATGGTGGATGCGATAAAACCTCCCATCCGAGCTCCCGTAGCGTCTGACGAGTCATCAACGAAGTGTGTGGTCTGGCGTTGTCCTGGTGGAACACTACACCCTTCCTGTTGGCCAATTCTGGACGCTTCTGGTCGATCGCCTGCTTCAAGCGGTCCAGTTGTTCACAGTAGATGGTAGAATTAAGCATCTGGCCATAGCTCATAGTGGATGATTCCTTTCCAATCCCAACACACAGCAGAACCTTCCAGGCCGTCAAACCCGGCTTGGCCACTTTTTGGGACGATTCACCGGCCTTCGACCACGACCGTTTTTCGCTTGATATTATCGTAAGTGATCCATTTTTCGTCGCCAATCACCATCCGCTTCAAAAATGGGTCGAATTCGTTCCGTTTCAGCAGCATATAGCAGGCGTTGAGATTTTTTCGCGTCAAATCATGCGACATCAAGCTTTTGGTGTATCCAGCCTTCCAGCAGATGGTTGAAAAATAGTTTGGTGACTATCTCATGGTGTCGTTTTCACCCGTTCTGAATCGTCGAAACCATTACTCCGCAGGTCGAAGTGATAGAGTACCATCCCTCAAAACACCATTAATCTCACGGAACTTTTCTCTAGCGGATTTGCCTTTAACGAAGGAAAACTTTAAAATAGGGCGAATTTCGAATAACTGTTGAACGCAATATCCAAACTAATCATGCATAGCGTTGTTTTGTAGGCTATGTCAAGAGCTTTCCAAAGATGTATAGTATTGCCAGATACAAGCTCTGTAGCGCTTTATACATAGTCAGAAGACAAAAAAGGCGAAGGAGATATTTGACAACCCTAATATTTTCGCATATTTTAGTACAAATCTTTACAAAGCCTTCAAAACAGGCTAGTTTGTGACAAAAAACCTTTTTAAGGCTTCGATGGAATCGCCTTCAGCAACTTCAGCGTATGACTTTTAATGGACTCTTTACAAGAAGAAAAAGTCAAAGGGAACCAAGTCTGGCGAATAAGGTGACTAAACGCTGTTTCGGAGTCATAATTATGTTTGACCCTTAGGAGCGAATTCATGAACCACCTTGGTAATCAAAGACAACGAAGAGTATCACCTGAATTTTGTCACCTTTGACGGCGTAATTCTTGCTGTTTCGGGAATTTTTGGAGCCATTTGTTAGGTTTTGGACAGTTTGATGGCATATTCATCAATCCACATCTCGTCTTCAATAATTAAACAACCGTGGTAAAAACATTGCGGTAAAATTAAGTAACATCGATTTCAACATATTACTCAAATTGTATCTATAAGATATATTGGTTGACCTATGAATAGGCCAACTGAAGCGTGGTAAATCGATATGATTTCCATTTATGCGACAACAATTTGTGATATATTTTATTTAAGCACAAATTGTCATACCGCATCGTAAAATCATATATTTTTGCACCACGTCCAGTGACTCAACGGATGGACCATCGCAGACAAAGCCGCAGCCAACAGTTGAAAGAGATTTTTCAAAAATAAATACCAAAGAATATTCTTTCGAATAATAATAAACATTCCCCATTAAATTTGAAAGTTCTATGTTTTTTTTAAGTAGGGAACCTCATAATGGATTACCCTTTTACTTAATTTCAATATATAAATACAACAATATATTGAAAATGTGTTACGATGGTTTCAAGTCTCAGTTTACGAATTTATTCATGGAAGTTTTGAATATTTCGTTGTTACTATGATATTTGCCTTTCTTATATTTCGATCAATTATAAGCTCGTTAGTAATTTAAAAAAATCTCTGATGTTTGGTATGACAGAGTTGAAAGGAGAACTATTTGTTTATAAAGTACGACAATTCCTCAAATATACAGAGTTTATCAAAGTTTAGTTTTGATGATCGAAATTTTACTAGATAACCATAGAGAGGATCAATACATATATGAGGGAATTTTGCAAAGCATGCTGACAAACTTTAAGGGGTATTCTGGTCTAGAAATTAAAAAAAATCGATTTTTTTTTTATATATTCAAAGTTTAACTATTCACGAATATGTGTACAAGAGGATTTTTCAAAATTCAAATTATTTTCGGAGATATAGGCATTTTTCTGACCCGGCATCCAAACTGGTTCGGCCGGAACTAATCGAACAAAAGACTTTAAGCGAAACTTTAAACGCGTTTTTCTCAAAACTGGCTTTTTCGGAACGATACCGATACGATATACGATATAGAGTCTTCTTTATAGGCTTGTCTAGTGATCCAAAAAACTTTTTTCAGGCAGTCGCCATCGTGTGAAAAAAATTTTCCCCTTTTCCGTAGTTCCGGCCATTGCGACATTATTCTAGATTAATTATCTTTTTTTTGGTTTCAGATAACTGAGGTTGAAATCATGGAAATTTTTGAAATTTTTACTTTTTTTTAGTTTTTAATTTTTTTCTGAACTCTTCTAAAATTAACAAATAACTAATAAAAAATTGATAATAAAAATATTAATTGCCTTTTTTTACGACACTTTCAAAATTACCTGAAATTCTATGCTTCTAAACCAGAATGCCCCCTCAAGATTCTAGGAGATAACATGAGTACCAAAAAGACTATATCTGCAATCATTTCGATAAATTTTCGTATAGTAATTGTTAGTGGAAAAAAGAGAGTGGTTCCACTAGAATCTAAAAGTGAAGTAAGAAAGGTTGATGGGATTGGCCCATTATGGCATATTATTGTTGAATCTTACAAAAAACCTTGTCAACTGAAAACTATAAAGGAAAAACTCATAGAACACGTTTAATTGAAAAAGAACATGTGTTTTCGACTTTTGCGTCAAAACGTTTACTTCGAAGCATCCTTATTTTAGTAAACTAAACTGATATTTTTGTTTGTTACTTCATGTTTCATATTTTCTGATTTTGTCACGTAAAATGAAATTTGAGATTTAAAACTCAAAGAAGAGCAAACATTAAAAATCAGTAATGGTGTCATAAATTGTGAACATAAATACATCCAAAACTACTCTAGACCAGTGTAAGAATGTAATAAGAAGTTATTGCGTAATTTTAGGATCCATACTTATTAATTAATTTAATAAAAGTTTTGTCTGAGAAGAGACAAATTTTTACAAAAAAAAATGTGTCATATGCATTACCCATTTCACTCTGTTTCAAATTAGTCAAATATTGAAACAAAAAGTCCTTTTCGGAAAAAGCTACTGAGTTAAACTGCAAAGCAAATACTTCATTCTGAAACTTTTATACTATACTTACGAGTTTGAGTATGTATAGAAAAATATTAATACCATTTATTTTGCACCTTGCGGCAAAAATATATAGATATATAAAGATATATAAAGCAAAAATATGTTTCAACCTTATTCAAAATCGAATTCAATCCAGTCTCCAACGAAATTTTAGGTGAACTTAAGGAATAAATCAACGTCAAAATACATATATGTGCATAATAAGATTTGTTTTTATTTTCATATAGACATATGTACATATGTAATTTAGCTATTTATAATTAATTTACTCATCCCAAATTTCAAAAAAAAATTAAAATAAATAATTTGCAGTGACGGTTATACCCATAATATACATACACATCATACATACATACACATAAGTACATACGAGTATATACACATACATCTGCATATGATTATGTAATTAGTGAAATATGTTCACTAATTGCTCTGAGCTTTAAGATATTTTTGCTTCAACGTACAAGTATACTAGAGCGGGTCGGTTTTTTTCAATACAATTGCGTATGAGGAAAATTTTCAACGGATTCTGAACAGCTAAGGGACTATGGCCCTTAAATAGATTTCGAGCCAACAATATTTAAAACAAAGTTTAAAAATCTGAATGATCGGTTGTATGGGCGTTATGTGATATAGTTTTCCGATCTGACCGATTCGGACAAATGATTAATATAATATCGAAATCACCTTCGCATTAAATTTCATTCGAATATCTGAAAAGGTGACGAACAAATTTTTTGGATCCCTAAAAGTTTGATTAATTTGATGATTTCGCTGGTTAGTAACCGATGTTATACCCATAGCCTCTTAGGCAAATTTGTTCAGCATGATCAATAGAACATTTTCCGCATATGCGAT
>NW_026093444.1:0-6115 GCF_024586455.1 Bactrocera neohumeralis | reverse complement strand
TAAATGTAATATGTTTGGGTGGTATGGGGGTCCTAATTTTTTCAAAAATAATTAGTTATAAAAAATAAAATTATAAAAATAAAAAATAAATGAAATTTTAAATTATTAAAAAAAAGTTATTGGTGATTCTTTGCGCCACTCAGTATGAATAATGGGTTTTTAAAATAAACCCATAACCCACAATGGGGGAATCAAAAAATATCATTTTTTGGATAAAAACATTATGGTTGGGTTTTTTTTATCATTTTTTCTTTTTAAATAAATCCGTTCTTAAAATCAGTTATTCTTTGTTTAAAACCATCCTGATTTTTTTTTAGAATAGGGCCCTTTCTTTAAACCAACACCAAAAAAAACCTTAAGTTCAAAAACCAATATTGCTTAAATGTTTTCCATAAATTCGGGGGGACCCCGGGGGAAATATTAAAATTTTTTCAATTTTTTTTTAAAAAATTTATAACAAAAAAAAATTATACAATTTTTTTGTTAAAATTCTTTTTGGACAAATTATATGCGTATTTAATAGATGGATTACTTACGACGATAAAAGATCTTCGATGGCATGGCAGTACAAGGTGCGCGTTCCAAAGTAAACAGGTTTGGTTGGTTGTTTAAAATTTTATATTTTTATATTTATTTTATCTTTGTTTTCGCGTCTGATGTGTTTCAGCTTACTAAGGAATTTCTTTATTTTTTAAATAAAATAAATAAGTATGTAATATACGAGGCGCTATCATTAGAGAAGATAGCTATGAAAGTGATATCATATAGGACTATCATACCAATATACAGATTGAATGAATATTACTTGTTTTCATACTCTTTCAATAGCTGTCTTCGATTTACCACAGTTTTACTTTCAACGAATCGAACAAACAAAAACGGACGGCAGTAGTGGTGCAAACCACTGAGCTAACAGGGTCTTCTGACGCATGCGCAGTAGTGATTCTTTTCTTATTGGAGAAATTACTTTTTCGCGTTAAAAAAATGTTGCTGTTACCATTTATTTTTGTTTCCAATAAATTGCTATAATTGATTTGAGGTTAAGTGTTCAAATTACAAGAAAAAAAATTTTGTGTATACATTTGTCATTCACAATAGGAAAAATACCAAATTTAATGAGGTATCTCCATACGCTCTTGAACGAATTCAACTCGATAACTTTGTTATTGCTTTTACACGTAATTCTTTGACAAAAAAGCATATAAATCGAAGACAGCTGTATTATAGTAGTTTCAGTTATTGCAACATGTTGGGTTAAAAAATAATGCACAAAAAATAAAAATTTTTAATAACTTATTTTATTAGCATGGAACCGAATTGGAAAACTCATTATCATGGGTATATCCTCAACATTTACGACATTTATTTCTAATTATGATTGAAGCAATTCTGATTGCCTAATACGCAAATAATATGCAACTGTTATACGTAGAAAAAATTATATTATCACTATTTCCCGCTAGGTGACGCGACATTGCACCCAGAATGATACCAACTGAAATGTTCTTGATGCCGCTACGCTTCAATGTTACTAAAAGTTGTTGAAAACATATGTACATATTTTAAAGAAGAATAACTATTTATTCATATTAATATTGTTTATTTGTTCATCGTAATTTTCCGATGACATATACATGAATAAGCAAATTAACTACACTTCATATAAACATTCCAAAAATACATTATAGAATTAAGTGAACAGATATTTTAAGATGTATGTATATTATTAGTGAGCCCAGGACTGCTTAAAAACATTTGCACACTTTGTTATTATAAGAGAAGACTTGTATTTCAAGCAATTTAAATGAAATTTCAATTCTCTAACAAGTTATACAGAGCTAGGCTAGTATATAAAAAAGCTGCCCAAAATGATGACTCTGTATCTGTTTGTTCCACAGTATAATAGTTTTGTTCAACTAACGGTTGTACGTATCACCCTAAAACTGATAGAGATAGATATAGGCTTATATATACATATACATATAAAATGATCAAATTACGAGAAAAAATTGAAATCCGGGTGACTGTCTGTCTGTCCGTCCGTCCGTGTAAGTTGTAACTTGGAGTAAAAATGGAGATATCTTAATTAAACTTGATATGCGCGTTCCTTAGTAAAAGGTATGATTTTTTTGAAAAAATAAAGGTGAAGAAACCTCAAAAAGGTTAAATGTACATATCTCTTAAACCACTAAAGCTGCAACAACCATATACATAATATGCTAGGCAATTATTATAAGACCACCTACCAACAGTGTAAAAATGGTTGAAATCTGAAAGATAATCCGCTCACTACCCATATTACGGAACTGTTCGAAAACTACTAACTGAAAACGCCAGAGACATTAAATTTACCTCCGAGATGGTAATGGTGAGAGGCTATTTGGGCAAATTGGACGATCCAATTTTGGACTAATAATTCCTTTAAAGCATGCACCCTTATGACCAAATTGCCGAAAATATCGGACAATGTATAGGATATTAAAAATGTGTTGGATCGGATTCCTCTAATATAAAGATTTTCCAACTTCCAGGTAAATGTATGCTGCCTGTAGCCATTGGTCTACATTTTAGTTATCTCAATGAAAATTATAGAATGGGTTTTACTCATTACTAAAATTGGACGAAAATTTTACCTAGTCGCTATACAACCAATATCAAGATTTCCAGAACGTCCGGCTGACTTCCACTCCATTGATTGGTGATTGGTGATTGTATGTGAGGCACCTTAATGAAACCCAGGGAACATTTTTTTAGTATGTGGCACGATAATAGATAATAGATAAAAGTCGGATGTACAATTTTTCGTTCTTTTAACAACCCTCATGCCGGATATGTCGGTCAGATTATGAGTTACATATATATTATATGTACGTATAAAAATTGCTTAGTTCTGATCACTCTGGTTGACGTTTTATACCTTATTACCTGGCTTTTATTCCTGCAAGTTGTAAGATTAAATTGTTCAGTTTGCACCCCAACTCAGCCTTCTTACTTGTTTTAGAATTACTTTTTAAAGTGAAAGCGAGATTTCTTTGAAAACAAGATATTTTATATGCTATAATGCTAAATATCTAGATTTTTTATTTTAAGTAAAACTATAGAACTTTCCACATAACTCTTCGCACATTTTTAATAAGGAGCCTGGAGAAAGATTATATGGCTGTATGGACGAAAATGGTGCATATACCGTAATAGCCGAAATCAAGTTTTGTATGAAACATATTTAAAAAAAAAAAGCAATGTTCGTCTGCACCACAACTTTTCAAGTCCCCAGTTTTACGTAAGTTTACATCAACGCCATGTCACGCCATTGATAAACTTTTTACCCAAAACCTCGGTAAATTTTGAAGTACCTAAATGAATTCTCTTTATAAATAATAAGTAAAATGTATAATAATAATGGTTATATTAGGCGTGTTTTATTTAACCAACTAATTAAGCTGTTAGCTTATTTTTGTATGGAAGACTTAGCCAACATATTACTTGTATGTTAGTTTGTCATAAGCCATCATAGCTTGTATATTGAACTAGAAGGCATTACCAGTTCATCGCTTTTTTATTCACAACAGCAATGATTTATCCAAAAGAAAGTAGTTGGCAAAACCAAAATTACAAAATTTGTGTTTTAAGTTAAATTTATTCAAATACATATGAACTATTGTTATAATTTTTTGTATTAATATCATCAAATGAACAAAATAAATATAATTATATAGTAATTTAATATCCCGTTTACAAATTGAAGAATTCAAACTAGCCTTTTCTCCACATCAAACATTTTGATTCCATGATTTAGCTATTAGCTTGTGATGGTCAAATAAACACGTCTATTGGATATTCCAAACCTTAATTCCTGAAATGCGTATCTGTTATTTTAATGAAATTAATTATATTTCATTCATTTGGTTAGTCGATTATATCCTTTGTATAGTGACTTTCGGTTATTTGGGTTTTTCCTCATGCCACCCAATATATTAAAATCAGACCTTTTGTTGAGTTTTATGTATTATGTATATCCCATTTTGCGTTAATTAGGTTGATTTAATTGTGTATACAATACGAATTATCTTCGCGAAATTTAGCATAGAAAATGTTCAGATCGGATCATTTTATTATACAGCTGTCATTTAAAACTGACCGAAAACTGATCCGATATCCAATTTTATAAAAGATAATTTTTATACTCTTGCAACATGTTGTCACAGAGCAAGAGCTTTATTTACCTAACGGTTGTGCATCCCCTAAAACCAATGGTATAGAGTTATACATATATAAATGATTAGGATGATGAGTGGAAATCCAGGATGACTTCTGTCCGAATGTACCGGATATCTTGTTTGCAACTTCATGTTTCCACTGCCGTCAGCCTACTTCCCTATAACGTTGTAATTCCATTTGATTATTTCACGTTCGGTAAAAATAAGATCATTGACTTCATATTGATTGGTGATGGTATGTCCACTGCCGTGTGCCATAAACTTCGCAAAATTTGCCTAATTATAATAACATAATTAAACCCATTTGAAAGTATTTATTATGGAAGGGTCGAAATAAAGCAGTAAAAATATTTCTGGCAACTCGGCACCTAGATGAAACCTAAGCTAGTTCGAAGGATAAATTTTAACAGAGACGTTTGAACAGAGCTGAGCATTAAAAAAATTAAGCTCAATACTATATGTATGTATATAGCTATTACAAACCAATGTTATCTTTTACTTGAGTATAAAATTAGATACATATGTATTAGATGAAACTGGTACGCGGGTTCTTAGTACAAAAACTTACGAGTTCGTCGATGAACGTAATCGCACTACTGCCATAACTAAGCACAAAAATTAAGATAAAAAACGGTAATTTCACTTTGGAAATCACAGTAGCACAGGCACCTGTGAGTAAAAATTAAAAAGTGGGCGGACCCGCACTTTAATATACTTTAATGTATATATCTTCTAAACTACTAATGCTACAACCACCAAATTTTATAAGAACTCCTGCAATGAGCAGAGTGAAAATGGATGAAATCGAAAGATATCTCGCTCACAGCCCATAAACGGTACTGTTCAAAACCACTGAAAGAGCATTTAGGGGTCAATGGAGTAATCTGGCCCGTTTTGAGACATTTTTTCTTTATAGAAATTTTTATTCTACAATAAAACTTTTTTACATGAGGTATATCGTGAAATGCATTAACAAATTTTTTCGGAAATGACATCTGTGAATGCTGGAGTGAATAGATGCGTTTTTCTAGCGATTTTCTCTTGTTTGGATCATCTGAAACACAAAAATCTGACCAATTACTTCTTAAGTACGTAAGGTTAACGTCCCTACTATTATTATGAAAAAAATGTTGATAAATAAAAGTATTTAATGTTTTTATTTTTTCCCATGGTTTTATTGTCAATAAATTATAAAAATTATGAAACAATAGCCAGGCGTTTGTGAAGATTTAAAATAATTAAGGAAATCGGTTGAGCAATTCGACCAACATGTCCACACTAAGAAAGTGTGTTTTGAGAAAAATGCGTTTAAAGTTTGCGGTGTGCATGCCGAGCGCTCCAACGTCGAGCGATATTGTTTTTTGGGCCTTTTTGAAACCTTCCAGTGGTAAAGTGGGTTTCACTAATTATAAGGTATAAAGGGAACAAAAATGCAAAAGAAAAAAATTGATAAAAAAGATTACCCTACTGACCACTGAAAATAATAACTTATTACGACAGAGATAATAAATTTAAACCTCCTAGTTGGTATGAGAGGGTTTTATGGGAGCCGGTATGAAAATTGGACGATGGGCACCCACTTTTGGGTGAAATCACAGATCTCGGGAGGTCATTTCGACTAAACTTAGTTGGTAGCATTCTTTCATAATTATATGTCACAGCGAAATCGGACTACAACCACGCCTACTTCCAATATAACACAATTTCAAATTCCATTTCGTTTATCACTTTCCAGCACAGAAATTTAATATAAATCCTAACTCATAAACATATGAACATGTGTAAAAAAACACTTTCTCGCATTCAAATCACTTTTCAGTAATATCATGGTTGATATGTTAAAAAAAATGTCCAAAAATAAAACATCAAAACATATTAAAATATATATCTTAAAATTT
>NW_026093443.1:0-5811 GCF_024586455.1 Bactrocera neohumeralis | reverse complement strand
AGAAACCAGTCAAGAAAACTATTAGGCAAAACACCAACACGAAAAACCCCCGGAACATCTATAAAAGAACATTTTTTTATATTAACAGAAAAAATTTTTCTATCATGCATAGACAGACAAAAAAATTTCCACGAAATATTTGAAGAGGCACTATGCCAAGTTTTCCCCGGAACTGCAAAGTTATGAAAATAAGGGAAAAATATTCGTAGGTATAAGGAAAAAGGAAAGTTTAACGAACAAATAAAAAGCATACAAAGACCGCAAACAATCATTCGACATCAAACGCGAAAATTGAACGTTTGACCCACAATTTAAAAATTTTAAAATTTTAGCTGAAGAAAAAAAAATCAACAACAGAGGAACAAATTTTTCCCTGCAAAAAAAGAATATATTGAAACAAACATTCAGGGGACCAAAAGGAACCCAATAGACTTATTGTTTAACAAGAATACAGATAAAACTGTAAAGGGAAAACATTGAAGACAGTCAACAGCGAACGCTAGAAAAATCACAACAGGAAAAGGATATTAAAGGAATATAAGTTAACACCGGTAAACACGTATTAGGTCAACACCCACCCCACCGATATTTCTGACGGTGCGTCCGGGTTTGAGTGTGGAAATAGCATAAAACAACTCTCCCACCGATACTGATGACGAAGCGTCGACCAGGTGGCGCGGACAACAACAACATCGCTACATGGGAAAAGCCAAAGCAAGAGGTAAATTCCGGAATTGCATTTTAAAAGTCACACGGAAAAACATGTGCAGAAACCCGACAGGAAAAACAAAGAGTCAGGTATTTAGGCGTAGTCGCCGCAATATTTTAGCAGCAAATCAGTTGTAATAATCCCGACCGATACAAACGGCTGCTCTGTGCAAGCAAGAGAAATAAACAACATTAAAAACTCAACTATGTTTAATAATTGGCGCCCAACGTGGGGCCATAGTGCAGTTCTTGTGTTATCCTTATAAAGGACAAATCCTGTGCGTGGCCGTGGTTCGAATCCACCCGACAGTCGCGGAAAAACATTTAACTTAATTAACACAACATAAATAGTGAGATCTACAAACAATTTTATATTTTGAAAAATTTTAACCGCAAATTAATACACTACGTAGAGATGGTGCAAACCAAACATTTCATTACATTTTATATATTATTTTGAGATTTAAACACTACGGGAGAAAGTGTGGAGCCAATGCTCTAAGAAATAAAGCATCCTAATCATTGTAATCCTGTTTTCCTGCTGCTGGATCACAACCCCAGGAATCAGAGAGCATTCGTTGCCTTATCATACCTTTATTTAGTGACATAGTTTATCGAGATATGGAAAATTTCAGGGAGTAGAGTGATTTAGCAGCTAATTTTAAACTTTTTTTTTTCTACCCCAAATTAATTAATTTTAAATAATAAATTAAATTTGTAAAGGTGGGTAACGGTTAGAAAGGGAAACCCCCAAACCACTTAGCCCCCGACTGATTAGAAAAAATTAAATATGGACGCACAAACTTTTGGAAGCTCTTCTTAATCCCGTTTCCCCGTGTTGGGAACCGAGCTTTCCCCCAGGGGGAATTTCAGTCTGGGGTTGACGAACAAACAGGACCCAAAGACCGAAACACCAGTTCGTTTTACCCACGAACCGGTGATACTCAACCTGGAATACCATGTGACGAACCCTTTGCCCTTTTGGAAAACCTTGCCAGATACCGTTTATAGGGTGTTCAGCGTATCGGGGGAGCTCAAGGCACTACCAAGCGGTAGGCATAATACGAAATAAAGTAGCGGGGAACCGCAGATAGCGTTTTATCCTCTTTAATACATTTTTAAAATTTTTCCCCTTATCATTTCTCGACTAGACTTTGCCTATGCGGACAAAATAAAAAATTTATTTAATTGAACAAGAATTTTTGACCCTTGGGGAAAAGGGAAAAAATCATCAGCGGGGGGGTTCCCTTGGATGCAGTGGAGAAAAAGTTGACTCTGATAGTCAAAAAAACAATCATGACCCACGGTGAGAAAAAACCCCCGGCGATAGGATCATTTAACAAGAAATATGGGGGGTGACCCCCTTTCGCGTGTTATCTGGGGACTCAACCGCCCCGCTGTTCTTTTTCCCCTCAGACCCGCTGATCTTCCCGCACTTGCCCCCAGCGCAGGAATTGGCGAACCAACCCAGATCAACATTTGCATCCCTTTTTAACGGGCAGGCACCCCATAACTTAGATTTTATTATTATTCACCCCAATACCGTAGAGTACCTCAAGACCAAGGGGAGGACAAACCGAACTCAGAAAAACCCCAGTACCAATGGACATGGGACCCATATTTTCCCGACTGACAGAACAGACCCCAGCAACTCCGTGGGAATGACGATAGGAAAAAAAATCAAGGAGTCCTCCCAAGATAAAAAGTTCAGATAACGGAAATACGGCGGACATTCAATCGCCAACAGCCCGTTCAACAGCCTTTAATAAAGAAAAGTTTAGAAAAGGCAGGGGGTAGTGGGTCAGTGCCGTTTAAAAAAAAAAGCTAATTCAACAATTTTCCCCCCGGGGAAAAAAGAACCAGAAAGTGAATACTTGGGGTTGATACCGGCCGGGGTGACTATTATCATGATGCAGAACTTTAAAAGTGCTGAGGGATGGCCCGGACGGGCCGGGAAAGGGCGACGTTAATTTTTTTGGGCCCAAATCCCCTTTTCCCTATGTTGAAAGGGGGCGCTTGGGGGAAGAGGAAATTTGATTTCTTTTAAACGACACCGGTGCTGCAAAGAGGGGTAAAAACACCTTTAAGCTCTAAAGGGAATAAAACCCGGGAAAAACCCCCTTTTTACTGTTAAATCCATCCACGGTACCGATATAATAAAAAAAAAAATGTACAAAAATATATTAAAAAGAATGTTGAATTTTTTGTCCCACCCAGTTTAGAAACTTTTTCCCGGGAAATTTGGGGGTAGATAAGAAAAGGGTTTTGACGAAAGGGGCAAAAGGGTCACGACTCGTACCAATTTTTAAAAACAACACTAAGACAATAAAGATAAAACCCCCCCGGGCACCCCTTTTAATTTAAAAATAAATGTATTTTTTTTCGCCAAAGACAAACGGGTTTCAAAAACAAAGGGAAAAATAGGGAAAAAAAACCCACCCAGTTAAAAAAAGTACGAGTTTTGTCGGCTTCCCCTTTGGCCTGGGGTTTCCCCCAGAAATCCAAAACCCTTTTTGGCAAGTTTGGGGGGTCTTTGGTTTTTTTCCATATCAAAAGGGGGGAATCAAAAAATGCCCCGACAAAGTCAAAGACATTTTGAATTTTCATCCCAAAATCGTTAAGAGGGTTTTTTTCATTCCTAGGGTTGCAGGATATTATCGACGGTTTTTAAAAGGGCTATGTCTCATTGGAAACCTCTAACGAAGTACCTAAGGGGGAAAAAGGAAATATAGGGGCTAATCAGGGCAAAAAAAATTCAAAATTTTTCTTGAATTTAAGAAGCACTTAATGCATTTAATAAGATTAAGAAAACCTTTTACAAAAACAAGCTTTTTTCCTGAGTACAAGCAAACATTTAATCTGACTTCAGATGCCCTTCTTATGCTATAGGGCCTTTTGTCACAGGGAATTTAAAGGCCCATCACGATGACTTCCCCCGGGCCCCCTCTTCAACCGAAGAGAACTAGCTACCAATGAGAGAACTGCCGGCAAAAAGTATGGGCTCTACAAAAGCTTTCAACTATTTATGGCGTAAAGAATTCGAATATTTACAACCCACCACCAACCTTCACATTCGCTTTATCCGATAAAAAACCGGGAAAGCGAAAATGAAAAAAATGGGGTGTTTTTGAAGAGCCCCCGCAGTTTTTTTCGCCTGGTAAGGAAAAATTTGGGTTTTACGCCCCCTTTTCCCCCACAGCATATAAATGCATTAGACCACGACATGGATCGGCAAGGGAACTGCGAATATGGGGAAATGATAAAAATATAAAACAATGCGGGCAACCCCAAATTTAAAAGGCTTCAGTGTGAATTGCCCATCTTGGCAAAAAATTCAAGATGAGTTTTTCACGGGATATCCGGCCGCCAAAATTCCCTCATACCAAAAACAGGTATTAGATGTCTTCAACAAAGATGACCAAGGGGAGATAATTTTTAAAATTTAACACAACCGAGCACATCGGTCACTCCCCAGGGAAAAAGTCCTTGAAAGTTAATTTCCCAAATACCCCAAATTTTTTAGGGAAAAAATTCCTAATTAAAGATATGCCACGAGGCCAAATACCAACGACATCCCCCCCGTGGACGTCCCTTTCCCTGAATACCCGGGGAAAAATCCTTTGTTAAATTCCACAAAAAAATTTCTAACATAAACCCCCCTCTAGAAAGACGGTTGGAGTTGTTTGATTTGTACAAAGTATCGGTTCCGTTAACATTTTTGGTTTATCAACCATAAATCAAGCTTTGCCATCAGAAATTTTGATTAAGGGTGAAGAAAAAAGGGTGCAAAACTTTAAATTTTGGTGATTAATTAGTAATTTTCTTATTTATATTTTTTTTCCCCTTTTGTGAAAAAGGGACCAGAAAGGGTGGTTTTTAAATAAAAGGCCCTAAGTTGTTTTTTCCCCCAAAAAACAGAATTTTCTTTGGGAAAAGGTGCCCAAAATTGGGGAAAATAAAGTTTTTTCAGGAGACAAACCAAAAAATTTTGCTTCAGGTTTTATGGTTAAAGGCGGAAAAAAACTCGGGAGAGGCCCCCGTGGGGTTTTGATCAAATGGACAAATTTTGCCCAACCACATTTGTACCAGAGGAACTTTTGCTCTTGGACATATTATCTGGTATAAATGACCCATGAATGACCAAATTATACAAGATAAAAAACCCCCAGGAAACGGCTATCATTTTATTTTGGGAAAAAGAAGAAAAAAAAAAGCTTTTGAAGGAATTTTTGGGCTGAAAAAAAAAAAAAAGGGGAAAGGCGGGTTGAAGGATGAAGAAGCTGCTGAGTTTTGTCCATTCGTAATTAAACCTAAAATTGGATTAAAAGTAGTATTTAAACTAATAATAATTATGTTTTTTTTAAAAATGGTTTTTTTTTTTAAAAAATAAAGAAATTTTTACAAAAAAATATTTTTTTTGGTTCTTTGCAGAAAAAAAAGTAGTTAAAATTTTTTTTTCCCTTCCCCAAATATTTTGTATTAGGACTATGAAATTTCGCTTTACTACCTATTTTAGAAGGTTTTTCATTGTTAATTTTAAATTAGGGAGTAAAAAAAATTATTATTTGTTTTACTTTGGGGGTTTTTTAAACCATAGTTTAAAATACGGAACTTGGTTTTTAAAATACCAAAGCTTGTTCACCTCTTTGGAATAAAACTTGTGAATATAATTTTTAGTGTTAAAAATCCTTTCTTTTTAGGGAACCATCAAATATGTTTAAAAGGGTGCCATCACCCAAAAATGACATTCCGGGGAAAAGGGGTTGATTGTTGACACCCTTTTTTTGGGATTTTTGCCAAACAAACATTGGGGATCCCATTCCCAAAAAGCTTCGTGAATCGGTTCTCATCGCAAACCTATATAATGAAATTTCTTTTTAGTTTTTCTTTTTAAATTTGGGTATTTTATTTATGATATGGGAAAAAGGTGGCCTTCGTTTATTTTTGCCTGTTGAAGTTTGGGAATACAATTGGTCCCGCACACAACCCCAAAAAAAAAGGAAAGGGGTGGGTCTGCTTGCCTCGAATACTCCATTTTTTTTCCCTTGGAAATTTCCAGAGGGGAAAGATGACTGTCTTTAGAAGCCAAGACCTTTTTTTTTT
>NW_026093442.1:0-5914 GCF_024586455.1 Bactrocera neohumeralis | reverse complement strand
GCCGCCGCTTTTTTTCGTAGAATTTTCGAGCATTACCCCTGTCAGCCAGCTTATCAAGCTCTTCGTACTCACGCATTTCAGCCTCTTTCTTCTTCTGTCTACAAATGCGTCTCGCTTCCCTCTTCAACTCTCGGTATCTATCCCATCCCGCACGTGTAGTGGTCGATCGTAACGTAGCGAGGTAGGCAGCCTGTTTTCTCTCCGCTGCGACACGGCACTCCTCGTCGTACCAGCTGTTCTTTTGCACTTTCCGAAAACCAATGGTTTCGGTTGCAGCTGTACGTAAGGAGTTTGAAATGCCGTCCCACAGTTCCCTTATACCGAGTTGTTGATGAGTGCTCTCAGAGAGCAGGAGTGCAAGCCGAGTAGAAAATCGTTCGGCTGTCTGTTGTGATTGCAGCTTTTCGACGTCGAACCTTCCTTGTGTTTGTTGGCGTGCGTTTTTTGCTGCACAGAGGCGGGTGCGAATCTTGGCTGCAACAAGATAGTGGTCCGAGTCGATGTTAGGACCTCGGAGCGCACGCACATCTAAAACACTGGAGACGTGTCTTCCGTCTATCACAACATGATCGATCTGGTTGGTAGTTTTTCGATCCGGAGACAGCCAGGTAGCTTGATGAATTTTTTTGTGCTGGAATCTAGTACTACAGATAACCATATTTCGGGCCCCGGCGAAGTCGATCAGCCTCAACCCATTTGGGGATGTTTCCTCGTGGAGGCTGAATTTACCGACCATAGTGCCAAAGATACCTTCTTTGCCCACCCTGGGGTTAAAGTCGCCAAGCACGATTTTGACATCGTGGCGGGGGCAGCTCTCATAAGCGCGCTCCAAGCGCTCTTAGAAGGCATCTTTGGTCACATCGTCCTTCTCATCCGTCGGAGCGTGGGCGCAGATCAGCGATATGTTGAAGAACCTCGCTTTGATGCGGATTATGGCTAGACGTTCATTCACCGCAGTGAATGATAGTACTCGGCGACGGAGTCTCTCTCCCACCACGAATCCAACACCAAACTTGCGCTCCTTTATATGGCCACTGTAGTAAATGTCACAAGGACCTACTCGTCTCTGTCCTTGTCCCGTCCATCGCATTTCTTGGACGGCGGTGATGTCAGCCTTTGTCTTTACGAGGACATCAACCAGCTGGGCAGCGGCACCTTCCCAATTAAGGGACCGGACATTCCAGGTGCATGCCCTCAATTCGTAGTCCTTATTTCGTTTGCCATGGTCGTCATCCAAAGGGGGGGTCTCTCATCTGAGGCTGGTTGTAGCTCTTCACTGGGGGTGTTTTTTTACGTGGCGGGTCCCAAACCTAGCGCACAACCCTTGTAGGGAATGTTTCGCCTTCTCACTTTAGCTCGCCTTCGAACGGATGTTCTTAGGCTACCCAGAGGATACTTGGTCAAAGACCGGAAGTAGTGAGCTGCTTGAGCCATGTGTAAAAGAATCGTTTCTGGCCACTCCCAAGTGAATGGCGATCAGAGAACTTTCCTCACTTGCGTGAACTTCTACACATGATTATTTCAATTAGACGATAAAAAATAGTGAGTTGAAATTCGGAAATTTTGAATGTTTTCAATAAAAATAGTTTCTCAGAATAATAATTTTTTTCGCGGGAATTTCCAAAGTTTGAAAAATTAACTTTCTGAATATGTGATGGATCGCTAGAGCACACGGCCACTGCATGGTATGCTTGGCAGATACGCACGCCACGTTGGAGTGTATGTCAGACGGATCATGTCAGTATTGCCACCGACCACATCACATATTGTTTCACCGCTTTCCTCGACGCGCTGATCAGTCAACGCACGCCGGTCCCCGGCATAGTCAACAGCGGCACAGTCAACATGGGAATCAGGTACAACGCCGAAGAGCCCATCACCACATCATATTTATCGCAACCAGCGAAAAGCGACGGGCTTTAGCGCTGTAGTGAGCACCCTACAGAAACTAGAGAGCCTTCTAGGCAATTAATTCGCTTAGGAGGGCCGGGATGTTATGCGACTTCATGGCATCTCGCCCCACAACACCACATTCATCAAACAAACAACATTCATCACACAACACAACATTCATCACACACAACATACAGCATCACACCACGCAACAAACACGACCATACCACATTATACATCTAACCAACCACACTACACACCATAATCGTTTTCACCACCCAACCGATCAAAAAGGATTGGTTAGATCGGGGTGGACCCCAATTCGATTTCTACGCCAGTATATGATACATATGTATGTACGTTTCGCCAGCTCTCGAATTTTTCGTCCAAATTTGGAAAATCCTTTCGGTCGCATGTGTGGGTGTGAAACAACAGTGAACAATTTAATAAAAGCTAGAATTGTGTAAAGAGTTTGAATATTTATTATTACATTATATTATTGTAAAGTTGAATTTTGCCCCCAAAAAAAATACATAAATCGCTGAGGTATTAGTTCCGAAAAATTGCCAATCTTTAATTAAAGTAAGTCGCAACATTTTGCAAGAATATAAATAGTTTTAATTAAAATACCCACAAAAAAAGATTTTATCTGATATGATTTGAGGCACTGTAATATTAGAATGATTCAGATAATCAGATAAAATCTAATAATGAATTTCATTTAATGCGGCATTTATAAGTTAATAATAGTTAAAAATCCGCAACCTGGGTTAAATTAGAGTTTCATGGCAATATTCCTATGAGTCGCCGGATTAATTACTCAGAATAATAACAAAATAGGTATATAATACTATCTTAAAAAGCACGTTCTGAATCAAGAGCTAATTATGATTTACGACAAATTACAATTGATGTCACTTCCAACTGTATCGTCATAAAATAAATGGCTGTTTTGCTATATTGCCAGTTCGCAAAGCTTGTAATTAATACCATAAGTTTGCAACATATGAACTAAAGCAAACTAAAATGCAACTCTTAAAAGTATATGGTTCACTAAATAAAAAATCGTCACAATTCGGAAAACGGCAAATGTTCAGTATAAGCAAAAAACAGTTCATATAAGCATTTTTGGAATCCCATAGTCATAAAGTGAAATACGCTTTACTTAATACTACTCATTATATTTATTTTATTTTTCCACTTTAACAGAGAAACTCAAAAAAAATTTTGAGTAATGACTAAAAACAATAGGTACTACTTTGCGCAAAATTGAAAATTGATTTGAAACAATAGCAAAACAACTGCAAATCGTACTGAACAAACTAGGAAAACTACGCAAATTGTACTAAAGTATGTTAGAACTAGCGGTGATTTAACCCTCATCTAGACCCTCGGGTCTGGCCAGGCATATTTTGTTTTTAAATGTTATTTAAATATATTTAGAGTGTAGGAAATGACTTGCGCTTCCAGGTAGCTTCCTAGAATTTTATTCTCTATAGAATTCAGAAAAAAATTCAAGGATATCGTATCGAAAAGGACGAAAAAAGGATATTATAATATTACACCTTAGTGCACCAATGGTGCTTGGCTAGACCCCATATATTTTGTATGAAATTATATGAACTTTGGTATGTTTCTATCACTTCGCACGGTTGATTTATCTGTTTTCATGTTCGTTACATGTCCAAATTGTTTTGTATGTTTATCTAGGTCAAATAATTTAGCCGCTAGAGCGTTTTAAAGGTTAAGAAAAATGTAATTTTTCTCAAAATGTCTCGACCAAGTGTATCAGACCGTTGGTCTCGACCAGTGTTAAATAAGTTAGTGATGACAACGAAATGTAATGTGTAGGTCGATAAGTGCATCACGAATTGATATATTGGGTAGTCGAAAAACGGTTACAGCTGTTCAAAAATGAGTGAATACACAATAATTAAAAAATTCGCTATATTTAGAAATTTTTGTATAAAAACGGGAAGAATGCCGCGCAAGCCACCAATGAAACTTGTGAAGTTTACGGAGACAATGCTGTATCAGTTCGTGTAGTGCAATAATAATTCGCTCGCTTTCGATCTGGAAATTTCGAATTTTTGTAATTTTGTCAAAAAATTCAATTGAAAGAAGAAATCTACTTATTTTTATGAGAAAGCTATTAAAGAGCAAATCAATAAGGACATTCACTTATTTTTACTAGAACCTTATTAAATTGATTAAAAAGAAAAACCTTTTATTTTTAAAAGAGTTATTATTAATTTAAAATTTGCTATTATCGTTTCAAAATGCGTACATACATATATAAGTATTAATGTTTGTATATTGCATCAGCCAATTTAAAAAAGTTTTACTTGGCGACAGTGATATTCTTTTTATCCCGTTGCTTTGTTGTGCGTACATACGTACAAATTAATGTATGTACGTATGTTCAAAAAGTGTCGCAAATTTTGAATTTTCGCGGGTTACGTATATTCGAATTTCGATTTTTTTGTGGCGTTATGTTGGTACTCATGTCTCTCACTTATGCCCACAAGCTCGGCCATTTTGAATGTTTATTTAATTGTTGACAGCTGCTTTGCTTGCACGTGTTTTGGATCGTCCTCGATTTCTACCTATTCAAAAAAATGGATCAAAGAACCTATATCAAATTTTGTGTGAAAAACGAAATTAAGTGCGCGGTTGCATTCCGAATGTTGACTGTGGCATACGGAGAAGCTACCTTGGACCGAAGCAACGTTTATCGGTGGTACAAAATGTTCTCAGAAGGCCGAGAAGATGTGAACGACGAAGAGCGTGCCGGACGCCCGAGCACTTCAACAACAGACGAAAAAATTAATGAAGTGGAGAAAATGGTTTTGGCCAATCGTCAAATCACCGTTAGAGAAGTTGCTGAGGACCTAAACATATCGATTGGTAAGTTATGTGCAATTTGCACGAAGCAATCCGCCAGAAACGCCCGGATTTGTGAAAGAACAAAAAATGGCTTTTGCACCACGATAACGCCCCTGCTCACACATCGTTGCTTGTGTGCGCGACTTTTTGGCCAAAAACAACACACTAATGATGCCGCAGCCACCGTATTCCCCAGATCTGGCCCCCTGTGACTTTTTCTTGTTCCCTAAACTGAAGAGGCCCATGAAAGGACGACGTTACGCTTCTCTTGACGAGATAAAGACGGCATCGAAGGAGGAGCTGAAGAAGATAAAAAAAAAATATTTTTTGAAGTGCTTCGAAGATTGGAAAAACCGTTGGCACAAGTGTATAATATCTCATGGTGATTACTTTGAAGGAGACAAAATAGATATTCATGAATAAATAAATAATTTTTGAAAAAACACAAAATTCACGATGCTTTTTGAACACACCTCGTATGTATATTGCATCAGCTAACTTAGAAAAATTTCACTTGGCGACAGTGATATTCTTGTTATACCGTTGCTTTTTTGTAAAGTTGTACATATAAGTTAACACCAAAGATGTTAGTAACCCCACAGCCAACTTCCGGCACGTGTCTTAAGAATAGTTAACATTCAAATTCCCGGAATTAATTGCAATATTGGTTGTGCCAATTTTTATGCAACGGAAATCAATAATATTGCATTATTGCAGAAATATTAACTTTCCAAAGAATAGCTTGCGCAAAGCGCAAGCTGAAACAATATTGCTATTGCAGCAGTCTGCTCAGTACAATAAACTGGTGATGCAAATAATTAAGTGCATAGCCCTAGCTTTAATATAAATATAAGTACTTGTAAACTAGATCAGTTGGGCAGTTGTTAATTTAAACTCAATAAACGCGGAATCGCTGTCCGCCTAAAACTAAAATTGTATTTTTTTTCGCTCTCACGAAAGTGATTGCGTAACTGGCGCCCGAGCTAAATACAAAACGTAAAGTTTTGTACAATATACCGCGTAAAGCGTGAAATCAAAAAAAAAAAAAAAAAAAAAAAAAAAAAAATTTTGTAACGCGTAAAGCATAGAACGTCGTATACCTAAAAGTACCGGTAGTGCGCAAGTGGCAAAATCT
>NW_026093441.1:0-9147 GCF_024586455.1 Bactrocera neohumeralis | reverse complement strand
AATATCAATTGCTTAATGTGTTTGCTAAATGTGTATATACAAGAATATCGATTTTGTACCTAAATATAAGATTGCGCAATTTTTCCAAATGCACTGCCGTTATAACTTTATATCCACTTCATAAGATGAAGAAGGTTAATTAACTTAAATAAGTGAAGTAAATGATTTGAAGAAACTCAATATCGATTGCTAAAAGTGTATATACAAGAATATCGACCTTATACCTAAATATAAGATTGCGGAATTTTTCCAAATGCACTGTCGTTATGGCTTTATATCCACTTCAGAAAGATGAAGAATGTTAATTAACTTAAATAAGTGAAGTAAATGATTTGAAGCAACTCAATATCGATTGCTAAAAGTGTATATACAAGAATATCGACTTTATACCTAAATATAAGATTGCGGAATTTTTCCAAATGCACTGCTGTTATGGCTTTATATCCACTTCAGTAAGATGAAGAAGGTTAATTAACTTAAATAAGTGAAATAAATGATTTGAAGAAACTCAATATTGATCGCTAAATGTGTATATACAAGAATATCGACCTTATACCTAAATATAAGATTGCGGAATTTTTCCAAATGCACTGCTGTTATGGCTTTATATCCACTTCAGAAAGATGAAGAAGGTTAATTAACTTAAATAAGTGAAGTAAATGATTTGAAGAAACTCAATATCGATTGCTTAAAGTGTATATACAAGAATGTCGACTTTATACCTAAATATAAAAAGGTGGAATTCTTCCAAATGCACTGCCGTTATGGCTTTATATCCACTTCAGTAAGATGAAGAAGGTTAGTTAACCTAAATAAGTGAAGTAAATGATTTGAAGAAACTCAATATCGATTGCTAAATGTGTATATACAAGAATATCGACTTTATACCTAAATATAAGATTGTGAAATTCTTCCAAATGCGCTTCCGTTATGGCTTTATATCCACTTCAGTAAGACGAAGAAAGTTAATTAACTTAAATAAGTGAAGTAAATGATTTAGAGAAACTCAATATCAATTGCTAAGTGTGTATATACAAGAATATCGATTTTGTACCTAAATATAAGATTGTGGAATTCTTCCAAATGCACTGCCGTTATGGCTTTATATCCACTTCAGTAAGATGAAGAAGGTTAATTAACTTAAATAAGTGAAGTAAATGATTTGAAGAAACTCAATATCGATTGCTAAATGTGTATATACAAGAATATCGACTTTATACCTAAATATAAGAAGGTGGAATTCTTCCAAATGCACTGCCGTTATGGCTTTATATCCACTTCAGTAAGATGAAGAAGGTTAATTAACTTAAATAAGTGAAGTAAATGATTTGAAGAAACTCAATATCGATTGCTAAAAGTGTATATACAAGAACATCGATTTTGTACCTAAATATAAGATTGCGCAATTTTTCCAAATGCACTGCTGTTATGGCTTTATGTTCACTGCAGTAAGATGAAGAAGGGTATTTAGTTTAAATAAGTGAAGTAAATGATATGAAGAAACTCAATATCGATTGCTAAAAGTGTATATACAAGAATACCGACCTTATACCTAAATATAAGATTGCGGAATTTTTCCAAATGCACTGCTGTTATGGCTTTATATCCACTTCAGAAAGATGAAGAAGGTTAATTAACTTAAATTAATTAACTTAAATAATTGAAATAAAAGATTTGAAGGAGATCAGTATCGATTGCTAAAAGTGTATATACAAGAATATCGACCTTATACCTAAATATAAGATTGCGGAATTTTTCCAAATGCGCTGCCGTTATGGCTTTATATCCATTTCAGTAAGATGAAGAAGGTTAATTAACTTAAATAAGTGAAGTAAATGATTTGAAGAAACTCAATATCAATTGCTAAATTTGTATATACAAGAATATCGACTTTATACCTAAATATAAGAAGGTGAAATTCTTCCAAATGCACTGCCGTTATGGCTTTATATCCACTTCAGTAAGATGAAGAAGGTTAATTAACTTAAATAAGTGAAGTAAATGATTTGAAGAAACTCAATATCGATTGCTTAAAGTGTATATACAAGAATATCGACTTTATACCTAAATATAAGAAGGTGAAATTCTTCCAAATGCACTGCCGTTATGGCTTTATATCCACTTCAGTAAGATGAAGAAGGTTAATTAACTTAAATAAGTGAAGTAAATGATTTGAAGAAACTCAATATCGATTGCTTAATGTGTATATACAAGAATATCGACTTTATACCTAAATATACGATTGTGGAATTCTTCCAAATGCACTGCCGTTATGGCTTTATAGCCACTTCAGTAAGATGAAGAAGGTTAATTAACTTAAATAGGTGAAGTAAATGATTTAGAGAAACTCAATATAAATTGCTAAGTGTGTATATACAAGAATATCGACTTTATACCTAAATATAAGATTGTGGAATTCTTCCAAATGCACTGCCGTTATAACTTTATATCCACTTCAGTAAGATGAAGAAGGTTAACTAACTTAAATAAGTGAAGTAAATGATTTAGAGAAACTCAATATCAATTGCTAAATGTGTATATACAAGAATATCGACTTTATACCTAAATATAAAATTGTGGAATTCTTCCAAATGCACTGCCGTTATAACTTTATATCCACTTCAGTAAGATGAAGAAGGTTAATTAACTTAAACAAGTGAAGTAAATGATTTAGAGAAACTCGATATCAATTGCTAAGTGTGTATATACAAGAATATCGATTTTGTACCTAAATATAAGATTGCGGAATTTTTCCAAATGCACTGCTGTTATGGCTTTATGTTCACTGCAGTAAGATGAAGAATGTTAATTAACTTAAATAAGTGAAGTAAATGATATGAAGAAACTCAATATCGATTGCTAAAAGTGTATATACAAGAATACCGACCTTATACCTAAATATAAGATTGCGGAATTTTTCCAAATGCACTGCTGTTATGGCTTTATATCCACTTCAGAAAGATGAAGAAGGTTAATTAACTTAAATAATTGTAATTCAGTAAGATGAAGAAGGTTAATTAACTTAAATAATTGAAATAAAAGATTTGAAGGAGATCAGTATCGATTGCTAAAAGTGTATATACAAGAATATCGACCTTACAACTAAATATAAGATTGTGGAATTTTTCCAAATGCGCTGCTGTTATGGCTTTATATCCACTTCAGTAAGATGAAGAAGGTTAATTAACTTAAATAAGTGAAGTAAATGATTTAGAGAAACTCAACATCAATTGCTAAGTGTGTATATACAAGAATATCGATTTTGTACCTAAATATAAGATTGTGGAATTCTTCCAAATGCACTGCCGTTATGGCTTTATATCCACTTCAGTAAGATGAAGGAGTTTAGTTAACCTAAATAAGTGAAGTAAATGATTTGAAGAAACTCAATATCGATTGCTAAATGTGTATATACAAGAATATCGACTTTATACCTAAATATAAGATTGTGAAATTCTTCCAAATGCGCTGCCGTTATGGCTTTATATCCACTTCAGTAAGATGAAGAAGGTTAATTAACTTAAATAAGTGAAGTAAATGATTGAGAGAAACTCAATATCAATTGCTAAATGTGTATATACAAGAATATCGACTTTATACCTAAATATAAGATTGTGGAATTTTTCCAAATGTACTGCCGTTATGGCTTTATAGCCACTTTAGTAAGATGAAGAAGGTTAATTAACTTAAATAAGTGAAGTAAATGATTTGGAGAAACTCAATATCAATTGCTAAATGTGTATATACAAGAATATCGACTTTATACCTAAATATAAGATTGTGGAATTCTTCCAAATGCACTGCCGTTATAACTTTATATCCACTTCAGTAAGATGAAGAAGGTTAATTAACTTAAATAAGTGAAGTAAATGATTTGAAGAAACTCAATATCGATTGCTAAAAGTGTATATACAAGAATATCGATTTTATACCTAAATATAAGATTGCGGAATTTTTCCAAATGCACTGCTGTTATGGCTTTATATCCACTTCGGAAAGATGAAGAAGGTTAATTAACTTAAATAAGTGAAGTAAATGATTTAGAGAAACTCAATATCAATTGCTTAAATGTGTATATACAAGAATATCGATTTTATACCTAAATATAAAATTGTAAAATTCTTCCAAATGCGCTTCCTTTATGGCTTTATATCCACTTCAGTAAGACGAAGAAAGTTAATTAACTTAAATAAGTGAAGTAAATGATTTGAAGAAACTCAATATCGATTGCTAAATGTGTATATACAAGAATATCGATTTTGTACCTAAATATAAGATTGTGGAATTCTTCCAAATGCACTGCCGTTATAACTTTATATCCACTTCAGTAAGATGAAGAAGGTTAATTAACTTAAATAAGTGAAGTAAATGATTTAGAGAAACTCAATATCAATTGCTTAATGTGTATATACAAGAATATCGACTTTATACCTAAATATAAGATTGTGGAATTCTTCCAAATGCACTGCCGTTATAACTTTATATCCACTTCAGTAAGATGAAGAAGGTTAATTAACTTAAATAAGTGAAGTAAATGATTTAGAGAAACTCAATATTAATTGCTAAGTGTGTATATACAAGAATATCGATTTTGTACCTAAATATAAGATTGCGGAATTTTTCCAAATGCACTGCTGTTATGGCTTTATGTCCACTGCAGTAAGATGAAGAAGGTTAATTAACCTAAATAAGTGAAGTAAATGATTTGAAGAAACTCAATATCGATTGCTAAAAGTGTATATACAAGAATATCGACCTTATACCTAAATATAAGATTGCGGAATTTTTCCAAATGCACTGCTGTTATGGCTTTATATCCACTTCAGAAAGATGAAGAAGGTTAATTAACTTAAATAATTGAAACAAAAGGTTTGAAGAAACTCAGTATTGATTGCTAAAAGTGTATATACAAGAATATCGACCTTATACCTAAATATAAGATTGTGGAATTCTTCCAAATGCACTGCCGTTATGGCTTTATATCCACTTCAGTAAGATGAAGAAGGTTAATTAACTTAAATAAGTGAAGTAAATGATTTAGAGAAACTCAATATCAATTGCTAAGTGTGTATATACAAGAATATCGACTTTGTACCTAAATATAAGATTGTGGAATTCTTCCAAATGCACTGCCGTTATGGCTTTATATCCACTTCAGTAAGATGAAGGAGTTTAGTTAACCTAAATAAGTGAAGTAAATGATTTGAAGAAACTCAATATCGATTGCTAAATGTGTATATACAAGAATATCGACTTTATACCTAAATATAAGATTGTGAAATTCTTCCAAATGCGCTTCCGTTATGGCTTTATATCCACTTCAGTAAGACGAAGAAGGTTAATTAACTTAAATAAGTGAAGTAAATGATTTAGAGAAACTCAATATCAATTGCTAAATGTGTATATACAAGAATATCGACTTTATACCTAAATATAAGATTGTGGAATTTTTCCAAATGCACTGCCGTTATGGCTTTATAGCCACTTCAGTAAGATGAAGAAGGTTAATTAACTTAAATAAGTGAAGTAAATGATTTGAAGAAACTCAATATCAATTGCTAAATGTGTATATACAAGAATATCGACTTTATACCTAAATATAAGATTGTGGAATTCTTCCAAATGCACTGCCGTTATAACTTTATATCCACTTCAGTAAGATGAAGAAGGTTAATTAACTTAACTAAGTGAAGTAAATGATTTGAAGAAACTCAATATCGATTGCTAAAAGTGTATATACAAGAACATCGATTTTGTACCTAAATATAAGATTGCGCAATTTTTCCAAATGCACTGCTGCTATGGCTTTATATCCACTTCAGTAAGATGAAGAAGGTTAATTAACTTAAATAAGTGAAGTAAATGATTTAGAGAAACTCAATATCAATTGCTTAATGTGTATATACAAGAGAATCGACTTTATACCTGAATATAAGAATGTCGAATTCTTCCAAATGCACTGCCTTTATGGCTTTATATCCACTTCAGTAAGATGAAGAAGGTTAATTAACTTAAATAAGTAAAGTAAATGATTTAGAGAAACTCAATATCAATTGCTAAATGTGTATATACAAGAATATCGATTTTGTACCTAAATATAAGATTGTGGAATTCTTCCAAATGCACTGCCGTTATGGCTTTATAGCCACTTTAGTAAGATGAAGAAGGTTAATTAACCTAAATAAGTGAAGTAAATGATTTGAAGAAACTCAATATCGATTGCTAAATGTGTATATACAAGAATATCGACTTTATACCTAAATATAAGATTGTGAAATTCTTCCAAATGCGCTTCCGTTATGGCTTTATATCCACTTAAGTAAGATGAAGAAGGTTAATTAACTTAAATAATTGAAGTAAATGATTTGAAGAAACTCAATGTCGATTGCTTAAAGTGTATATACAAGAATGTCGACTTTATACCTAAATATAAGATTGTGGAATTCTTCCAAATGCACTGCTGTTATGGCTTTATATCCACTTCAGTAAGATGAAGAAGGTTAATTAACTTAAATAAGTGAAGTAAATGATTTGAAGAAACTCAATATCGATTGCTTAGTGTGTATATACAAGAATATCGACTTTATACCTAAATATAAGATTGTGGAATTCTTCCAAATGCACTGCCGTTATAACTTTATATCCACTTCAGTGAGATAAAGAAGGTTAATTAACTTACACAAGTGAAGTAAATGATTTAGAGAAACTCCATATCAATTGCTAAATGTGTATATACCAGAATATCGACTTACTACCTAAACATAAGTTTGTGGAATTTTTCCAAATGCACTGCCGTTATGGCTTTATAGCCACTTCAGTAAAATGAAGAAGGTTAATTAACTTAAATAAGTGAAGTAAATGATTTAGAGAAACTCAATATCAATTGCTAAGTGTGTATATACAAAAATATCGATTTTGTACCTAAATATAAGATTGTGGAATTCTTCCAAATGCACTGCCGTTATGGCTTTATATCCACTTCAGTAAGATGAAGAAGGTTAATTAACTTTAATAAGTGAAGTAAATGATTTGAAGAAACTCAATATCGATTGATTAATGTGTATATACAAGAATATCGACTTTATACCTAAATATAAGATTGTGAATTCTTCCAAATGCGCTTCCTTTATGGCTTTATATCCACTTAAGTAAGACGAAGAAAGTTAATTAACTTAAATAAGTGAAGTAAATGATTTGAAGAAACTCAATGTCGATTGCTTAAAGTGTGTATACAAGAATGTCGACTTTATACCTAAATATGAAAAGGTGGAATTCTTCCAAATGCACTGCCGTTATGGCTTTATGTTCACTGCAGTAAGATGAAGAAGGGTATTTAGTTTAAATAAGTGAAGTAAATGATATGAAGAAACTCAATATTGATTGTAAAGTGTATATACAAGAATATCGCCCTTATACCTAAATATAAGATTGCGGAATTTTTCCAAATGCACTGCAGTTATGGCTTTATATCCACTTCAGAAAGATGAAGAAGGTTAATTAACTTAAATAAGTGAAGTAAATGATTTGAAGAAACTCAATATCGATTGCTTAAAGTGTATATACAAGAATATCGACTTTATACCTAAATATAAAAAGGTGGAATTCTTCCAAATGCACTGCCGTTATGGCTTTATATCCACTTCAGTAAGATGAAGAAGGTTAATTAACTTAAATAAGTGAAGTAAATGATTTGAAGAAACTCAATATCGATTGCTTAAATGTGTATATACAAGAATGTCGACTTTATACCTAAATATAAGATTGTGGAATTCTTCCAAATGCACTGCCGTTATAACTTTATATCCACTTCAGTAAGATGAAGAAGGTTAATTAACTTAAATAAGTGAAGTAAATGATTTAGAGAAACTCAATATCGATTGCTAAATCTGTATATACAAGAATATCGACCTTATACCTAAATATAAGATTGTGGAATTCTTCCAAATGCACTGCCGTTATGGCTTTATATCCACTTCAGTAAGATGAAGAAGGTTAATTAACTTAAATAAGTGAAGTAAATGATTTGAAGAAACTCAATATCGATTGCTTAAAGTGTATATACAAGAATATCGACTTTATACCTAAATATAAGATTGTGGAATTCTTCCAAATGCACTGCCGTTATGGCTTTATATCACTTCAGTAAGATGAAGAAGGTTAATTAACCTAAATAAGTGAAGTAAATGATTTGAAGAAACTCAATATCGATTGCTAAATGTGTATATACAAGAATATCGACTTTATACCTAAATATAAGATTGTGGAATTCTTCCAAATGCACTGCCGTTATAACTTTATATCCACTTCAGTAAGATGAAGAAGGTTAATTAACTTAAATAAGTGAACGTAAATGATTTAGAAGAAACTCAATATCAATTGCTAAATGTGTATATACAAGAATATCGATTTTGTACCTAAAT
Source organism: Bactrocera neohumeralis (assembly GCF_024586455.1). Classification (NCBI taxonomy): domain Eukaryota; kingdom Metazoa; phylum Arthropoda; class Insecta; order Diptera; family Tephritidae; genus Bactrocera; species Bactrocera neohumeralis. The sequence continues at coordinate 727 of NW_026093441.1, read as the reverse complement.
ATAAGATTGCGGAATTTTTCCAAATGCACTGCTGTTATGGCTTTATGTCCACTGCAGTAAGATGAAGAAGGGTATTTAACTTAAATAAGTGAAGTAAATGATTTGAAGAAACTCAATATCGATTGCTAAAAGTGTATATACAAGAATATCGACCTTATACCTAAATATAAGATTGCGGAATTTTTCCAAATGCACTGCTGTTATGGCTTTATATCCACTTCAGAAAGATGAAGAAGGTTAATTAACTTAAATAATTGAAATAAAAGATTTGAAGAAACTCAATATCGATTGCTAAAAGTGTATATACAAGAATATCGACCTTATACCTAAATATAAGATTGCGGAATTTTTCCAAATGCACTGCTGTTATGGCTTTATATCCACTTCAGAAAGATGAAGAAGGTTAATTAACTTAAATAAGTGAAGTAAATGATTTGAAGAAACTCAATATCGATTGCTAAAAGTGTATATACAAGAATATCGACCTTATACCTAAATATAAGATTGCGGAATTTTTCCAAATGCACTGCTGTTATGGCTTTATATCCACTTCAGTAAGATGAAGAAGGTTAATTAACTTAAATAAGTGAAGTAAATGATTTGAAGAAACTCAATATCGATTGCTTAAAGTGTATATACAAGAATATCGACTTTATACCCAAATATAAGATTGCGGAATTTTTCCAAATGCACTGCTGTTATGGCTTTATATCCACTTCAGAAAGAT
>NW_026093440.1:0-5781 GCF_024586455.1 Bactrocera neohumeralis | reverse complement strand
TAAAATAATGGTTTTTTTGTGAATACTCAAATCAAAAGTTAAATTACTTGAATTTGTGAAGTGCGTTTTTTCACGCTATTCTCATATCGACTGCTCACTGTGTATATACAAACAACAAGAAAATCGATTTAGAATCAATGCATAAGATTCTGCAGTTTTTCCAAATGCAGTGCCGTTATTGCTTTGTGAATACTCTTATGACGTGAAAAAGATAAATTGGCTTGAATTTGTGAAGTTATAATATATATATATATATATTAACATAAGATTCTGCAGTTTTTCCAAATGCAGTGCCATCATTGAAATACTCTAATAACGTGAAAAAGTTAAATAAGCTTGAATTTGTGAAGTCAGTTTTTTCACGCTATTCTCATATCTGATTATCAGTATCGCATAAAGGTAAAACAGTATGCGTTTTTATATCTAAACGGCGTATATGCCACTTCTGTCAGGCTTTATTACAAGGCTGACTACACACTTTTGCACTTGCCACTTAACAAGGTTTATAATCTAACCCTATATGCCGAGTACATCCCTTTGATAAGGATGCTTGGTCAACAAAAGGGTTGCGTGTGGCCCACTCACCTGCAATATTGGTTTTAGGGAGGAAGACATGGTTTGTGTTTCGCTCACTTAAGAATTTAAGGCGGATGCGCGTTTAGCGCAGTTGCACTTTTGCTGTAATAGGACTCAAAAGTACATGCAAACGGTTTGTATGTTTCTAGCATATAATGAATGGAATTTCATAGAAGTTCATAAAAAATATTGTTTAGTCACTCCCTCCGAAATATAATCCTCGCCATTAATTAAAAAATGGGATGTCGTTAAGACTTCTATGCTAAGCGTCCTTTTAATTACTTTGGCATTTGGAAATGATTCGGTTTGCTAATAATTATTTCCAGGCTTTTCGCGCTTTGCATCTGAAAATTTCAATTATAGTAAGTACTAGGCTAATAGCCCAAAATGAGTGAATAAACTGGATTTCACTAAAGATTCAGAGGAACTTATTTTTTTAATAATGTTTTTATATTAAGCTCTTTCATAAGTTTAGGATAGAACTTCCCTCAAATTCATGTTATTTATTCTTATAGTTTCATTAAAGATTCTTATCAAATATGATCCTCTTAATTTTCTAGTATTATTATTTGCAGTAATATTTCCTTCGAAATTATTTAAAAGTATTAATCCATTATTTATTTCTACAATATTTTTAACATGTTCCGTATTTGTTACGGTGCACTTGTATGGTTTATTCCTTATTAATTTTTTTATACAATTTTCGTTTTCCAAATTAACAATTTGGGTTTGTTTGCAAATTTGTATTTCATTTATTATTTTACAATCTTTTTCTATACCATAATATTCTTCATTACATTTCAGTATTTTTTCAAAATTTATCTTTAAAATAGTTTCGTTTTTACTTAAAGGCTTAATTATAATAGATTTGCAAATTTCTTTACCGGTTTTCGGTATTTTTATCATATAAATTAGTAAGTTTTGTTTTACAGCAATTTGAACATCTGCAAAATTCAGAGATTCTTCTAACGAACCAAATCGCAGATTCTCTTCGTTAAAAATTTTATTTATTCTATGCGCTTCTTGATTGTTAATAATAACTGAGTTAATAATGTTCGCTTTAGTTAAATGAATTGCTCTTTTAGTATTTTCTAACTCATCTTTGATTATGTCAATTTTAAATTTATATTTAAGTATTAGGGCGGTTTGAAATTCGTTACTACTTCCTAGAGACTTTATTATTGAGTTACTAATTTCTGTTATATTGTTTATTCTTTCTAAAATGTTTTTGTTGATTATTAATTGTTGGTTGTTATTCTCGATTACTTCTTTAAATTTGCTGTTGATGGCTATTAAATCGTCATGGTCGGGGTTGCCAGCTAGCCATTTCCAGGCTGATCCTATGTAGTCTAGTGATCTTTTGTTTTTGTATTTAGGTAAAATGTTATTAATTGTTATGTTGATATTACTGATTTCGTTAACCCTTGTGTTGCCACCCGGGTACGGGTACCCACCGCAGTGTATTTTGTTGAATAATATTTTTTCTAAAAAAGATAGGCTAAAATCCTCTTGGATCCCCATGGTTTAATCGATTATCTAGCGAATTGCCCATTATACATAGTTTAAATTGTTTTCTAACTTCGGAAATGTTACATTTTAAAATAAGAACCCGTCTCAGCCACCCTGGTACCCCGATAGAAGTTCGTGTAATACATTACGATTATACTTTTATTTTATATCTAAAAGGAGTAAATAAGTATTTATATGCTAACTTTAACAAATTATGTTCATTTCTAATTATTTATTGATATTTCATTCAAAATTTTTCAATTTTTTTGTTCAAATTATTACTTATATTTCACTATGTAAAAAGCTAAAAATTCGTTTCATTTTTTTTTTTCATTTCATTCATTCATTTTTTTAACTTCATGTCGCAAAATAATATTATTATTACTATTTTAAGAATTAATTAAAAAATTAAGAAAAATTAAAATTTAATTATTGCAATGTAAACATTTAGAAATGTTCACCGAATGCTGTTCGCATACGGGCTTATCGCACATTGCTAACTCTTCTGACAATTGTCGAAGAAAAAGTCTCCGTCTGTTCGTTTTCTTATGAAGCATGCTGTTATTTTCATAATAGATGACATAGGCAGCTACACCTGCAATGTCGAGGTTGTTGAAAAAGAAAGCCAGCGGCCATCTACACGTTCGCCGTTGGGTGGAATACCTCGAACACATTTGATCCATGGTGTCAACTCCAGCTTTTGTTTGATTATAAAACAAAATCATTTCTTGTTTTTTGTGAGCTGCATCAGAAATTTCATAACCGTAGTGCATCGCACTAAGAAGTATTACAGCTTTGTTTTTCTTTGGAACGTATGAGCAGATAGTAGCTTTTTCATGAAATCCGAAGAGTTGACAGTACTTCTCTAGACCTTGACGGTTTCATTTCTTGAGGTATAAACGTCTTATTTTTTTTTCAATGTACCGACGATAGTAAGTTTCCAAGATAACAGAGTCTCCGCCAAAGGTAAAGTTGTGAAAAATCTGTCCGTGGTTATATTTCGGCAAGATCCTTTATAATCGCTGACCAGGTCTTTGACAGCTCGTTCAGCGTGATTGACTTCTCGAGTATTACCTTGTTTACCTGTATACAAAATCCCTTTCAGTGGATAAGCATTACTTGCATCGCACAACCAAAATACTTGCAGACCGTATTTAGCAGGCTTGGATGGCATATACTGAGTAAACTTAGTTCTTCCTCTGAAAGGGTAGAGCTGTTCGTCGATGGTCAAGTGTTCCGTTGGTCGATACAATGCAGCTAAGTTGGCATTCAGCATCTTCCATATATCTGAAATAAGAGCAGCTTTATCATTGGCTACTCGAGCCGGGCGTGTTGTATAATCATCGAAACGTATGAACCGTAAAAGCGACTGAAAGCGTATTCGTCCCATTGTTGCACGATATAACGGATAAAGCATTTTTCTTCCACATTTTATTTACATGATCTGTGTTTGAGTTATTTGCACCAGCAGATATCAATACTCCAAAAATGGAATAAATCTTTGTCACTGTTACTTTTTTCCATACACGAGGTTCATTTTCTGGATGTTGTTTGTTGTAAACTCAATACACGGCTTCTGCTTTTTTATTCGTGCAGCGAACAATAATATCGACCATTTCCAACGTGATAATTTTTTTTAATGTTTGAGCGATTGACAACATTTCCGTACTCCTATGAGGTCCAGCTCTTTGCCTCACAATATTTCTAGCAGGAATCTGATGATTTGGGCGTGCGGTTTTATTTCATCTTTTGCTATAAATGTTGTACTTGTATTGGGTGGAACACTTGAACTGTCTGACCGACTATTAGAAGTCGATACAGCTACTTCATTGTCGTCGCCCTCTTCCTCATCGTCGTCATCATCCTCTTCTTCTTCACCCTCTGGAGCTTCACGATCACTTGTATCCTCTTCAATTTCAGCTGCTCCATCCTGTTCGTAATCTTCAGTATCTGACGCTTAAATACCGTCCGGAAACCAATCGTCGTCTTCGCTGTCTGACGGATCTTCACTGTCGATCGCGGCGTCAACGTCCTCATCCAATTTTCTGATATACTCCTCTTTTTGAGCCTCGCTCAATCTAAATAAAAATAAATTTGAGTTTTACAATAATATTCCATTTTGAATAATATCAAATACATACGGTGGGTTTTAACAATATGAATACGAAAAATACGAATAAAATAATTTTTTTCGATGAGTGTGGGCTACATACAGTAATGTAAAATGTATTTTCGTATATTCTTGCTATAGCATCAAAAAATATTTTATTCATATTTTTCGCATTCAATTTTCGATAAAATTAAAAACCCATCGTGCTAACTAAATCGTGTATTTATTGTTTTTACGTTACCTCAAAAACTGCGATTTCGATAACTCCTCCATCCTTTTATTTATCTGACGTATATAAATAAAATACAATTACACGCTAAAGAACTATCCAAACAGCGATACGTCTGGCTTCTTCGAGTCAATAACAGAAACTGAACTATACAGCTTATATTTGTTTCACAGCATTCTCGAACGTTCCTGAAGTACAAACCAATTCAAAGAACGACCTGTTTCCCACAACTCGAATTCCACGGAACTGGCCTTCGCAGAATCGAGAAATTTACATTAGAGCAGCGCGCGTTTTATTGCTGATTTAGGACTATGTAGGTGTCTGTACATAATTTATATGGTACTTTCAAGCAGAAATACCTTTCTAAGATGTCAGTAAATAGATCCTGATAGAATGCACTCAATTATTTTTACGTATAACGCACTTATACGCACCAATTTGCGTACGGGTACCCGGGTACCCTGGGCGGCAGACAGTGTGATTTTTTTTGGGTGGCAACACAAGGGTTAACAAAAATTTTGTCTCCTGTTCTACAGTCAATAGTTTCCTTTCTATATTTGTTATGATATTGCAGGTCCTTTTCCTTTTCCTGTTTCTCTTTTAATTTTTCTAGAACCTTTTCCATAGTTTCTTCTCTGTTAGTGGCATTTGAGGTAGGTCTACCGAAGAATATGTCAACGGGTTTTTTTCCTGTAACAGAATGAACAGAATGGTTGTATTCGTTTACAGACCATTCCATTAATTCGTCGAAATTTTTATCAGAGTGTTCCTGTTTTAAGCATCTCATAATTTCTGATATTGTTGAATGGAACCGTTCTATTTGTCCATTCACCTCGCTTTTATAGGGTGGTGCAGTGAATATTTTTATATTGAATTCGTTTTCTAACATGAATTTTATTGGTTGAGAATTAACTGTCCTTTCGTTATCGAAAACTATAGCCTTCGGAATTCCAAAATAAAATATTATTTCTCTTAAGGGTTTTTATACTGTCTATACTTTTCCCATCTATTTTATTTATAATGGCTAATTTGGAAAACTTGTCAATAGAAGTCAGTACTTTATGTTTGTCTGTTGAGAAAATGTCTATGTGAATAGTATGCCCTGAATATTCTGGTAAGGGTGTAGCTCCTAATTTTACATTGTTTGGGTGGCGATCATATTTATTTTCTTTACAAACTTTGCATAATTTTGTTATTTTTTTTATTTTTTTCGACATAGCGGGAAATAATATTTTTCCAAAATCTGTAGCTTATTTTCTTTTTCGTTTCTGTGAGCACGATTATGTTCCTCGATTATTATTTTATCTTGGGCCTCGGTCTGAGTAATATCCTTAACTACTATTTGTGTGAAACGAAT
>NW_026093439.1:0-5694 GCF_024586455.1 Bactrocera neohumeralis | reverse complement strand
CAACTAAACCCCCCCCGAAACATCAATAAATTTGTTTCAGAATTCATCTAACGACAGAATGGTTTTATGAGAATTGACTATATTTAGAGGAGGGACATATGAGATAGTGATATTCAAACGGTGTCATGATATACCTGTACCAGTCGTTTCTACATCATCTATAGACCTTTAGGTTTACGCTATTTTCAGGTTGACTGGTTCAGAAGAAGTGAGTCAGGCATTATTTGGGTTCTTTTGCGATCAGTGGATTGGCAAACCTGAGCTTTTTCCACACTCAACTACCAAATAAACTATCGTATATGTCCCGTCTAACCCGGACTGAAGGCTGGGCATTCACACAATGTCATATTCCAGGTCTCATCATTCTCCGTGAATGCCCACGAATTCACCGGGCCGAATCCACTCTTTCTTCTTCTTGATCTAAAAGTAGAATATATTTGGTCTACCAATCATCAAAGAGTTTAAAGTCTGAGTGTATTGCTTTAGAATCCATTGCTACATAAACCCTTCAGGGAGCTGAATGGTCTGGGGGCAGCATTGGAAGAATTGTGTTGAACACCTCGAGAGGGTCCAACTCAGCTGCTCTCTTTTTACTTCTTTTCTGTTACCATGTGACTGGGTAGTCAGATGATATTAGTCAGTTACCTTCTCCAGAGTCTAGTGATTGCCTGTTTGCATAAAGCTAACGAAAGATACTTAGCATTGGCTCTACGGATAGCTTTAATTGTTTATTTGACTATCTACTAGAATATTTATGGAATTACAAGTTAGATCAGAAGTCCACTTTGGACTTTTTGTTATGCCCATAATTTTGGCCTAATGTACACTGGTCGATTTCATACACCAAGCCAACTAAATAGTAAATACATTTCTACGCGCTACGAAAAGCGAGGGAAGTGGAGACAACAGAAACACGCGTACTGTGCACTGAAAATAGCTTAAACAAAAAACGTTAATTTCGGCTGCATCGAAGCTAACATAACCTTCACAGGCGCATTTCTTTTAGTAATTGATAGCTTATTTATACGAAGTTATATGCTATAGTATTCCGATCTGAACACCAATTTTTTGGGAGATTATTGTTACTTAGCAGTAATCCATGTAAAATTTTGAAGATACCACTTCAAAAGCGAAAGTTTTCCATACGAGCCCTTGATCCCGATCGTTCAGTTTGTATAGCAGCTATATGCTATAGTAAGCCGATCCGATCTGATATTACATTTCTATGTACAATTTCTCGTGAAGATATATCGTCAAATGAGGAAATTTCCCATGCAAGCATTTGATTCCGATCATTCAGTTTGTATGGAAACCATATGCTATAGTAATCTGATCTGAACAATTTCTTTCTGGAGATTTTATTTGGCTTTTATAAATAACCTGTGCTAACAGTATTTGGAAGGCAACAGTTAATTTGTCACGACATATGTCCCTCAATAATAATAAAATCGTAAAATGCTGAAGATCACAAAACAAATTTAGAAAGACTTCTAGACCTTCGTTCTCCCGCTATTGTCGTGTCCTGTTCGAATTGGAATTTCTACAAAGAATCGTTCAATCAACCCTAAAATGGAATTCAAATTCAAAAATATTCTATATTTCGTCACCACATTAGTCCACAAATTTTAATTCACGCTCTCGATGTTATTCAATATGTGCAACTTCAATTGGTGAGCTCTTAGGAAGAATCTGTTGAGAAAAGCAATAAGGACGTTAAGATGTATCGACTTTATCATTGACGAAAGAACCAACAAGTCGCTACAAATCAGGACTTACTAAATCGATTACTTTTGAGCTTAGATCCTTTCATCGGTCAAAAAAACTAATGCAAAACCAAATCAATTTTATTAAATCAAAGTTATTGATTTAGTTAAATACTTTTCAAAAAAATTCTTTTTTCGTTTATCAATTTTTTAATTTAATATAATTAATACCTGAGACAGACAATAGTAACAATTCCATATATGGTACAAATACCATGTGTGTGTCATAAATACTAGCAAAAATACCATATGAGCAATGTAGCATTTTGCTGGTAACATTACTTATGATATTTTATTGTGGTATTTAAATAAACACAGCTAAAAACAAGTTAGGAAGGGCTAAGTTCGGATGTCACCGAACATTTTATACTCGCGCATGATAAAGTGATAATCGAGATACCGTTATTAGCAACTTTTTTGCGAGAGTATAAAAATGATGCCCTCTGAATTACATGAAAATATCTGATAGATTTACCGATATTTTTCGGTGAAAAATTAGGTTAGGTTAGGTTAGGCACTGAGTTCTTCGTGTTCGATATCAGGGCCCTTGAAAAGTTATAGTCCGATCACAACAAGTTTTCCACAAGGGATACCTCAAATACTAAATACTCAAATACCGTATTTGTATAAAGTTTTATTCCGCTATCATCATTGGTTCCTAATGTATATATTATACAGAGAAGGCATCAGATGGAATTCAAAATAGCGTTATATTGGAAGAAGGCGTGGTTGTGAACCGATTTCACCCATATTTCGTACATGTCATCAGGGTGTTAAGAAAATATTATATACCGAATTTCATTGAAATCGGTCGAGTAGTTCCTGAGATATGGTTTTTGGTCCATAAGTGGGCGAGGCCACGCCCATTTTCAATTTTAAAAAAAAGCCTGGATGCAGCTTCCTTCTGCCATTTCTTCCGTAAAATTTAGTGTTTCTGACGTTTTTGTTAGTCGGTTAATGCATTTTTAGTGATTTTCAACATAACCTTTGTATGGGAGGTGGGCGTGGTTATTATCCGATTTCTTCATTTTTGAACTGTATATGGAAATGCCTGAAGGAAACGACTCTATAGAGTTTGGTTGACATAGCTATATTAGTTTCCGAGATATGTACAAAAAACTTCGTAGGGGGCGGGGCCATGCCCACTTTTCCAAAAAAATTACATCCAAATATGCCCCTCTTTAATGCGATCCTTTTGCCAAATTTCACTTTAATATCTTTATTTATGGCTTAGTTATGACACTTTATAGGTTTTCGGTTTTCGCCATTTTGTGGGCGTGGCAGTGGGCCATTTTTGCCCATCTTCGAACTTACCCTTTTTATGGAGCCAAGAAATACGTGTACCAAGTTTCATCATGATATCTCAATTTTTACTCTGCAGCTTACAGCTTTGGACACGGACGGACGGACGACGGAGACGGACGGACAGATCGGACAGACCGGATCCGGATTTCAACTCTACTTTCGTCACCCTGATCACTTTGGTATATATAACCCTATATCTGACTCTTTTAGTTTTAGGACTTACAAACAACCGTTATGTGAACAAAACTATAATACTTCCTTAGCAACTTTGTTGAGAGTATAAAAAGGTAAAAAAATAAAACAAATTATGATTTTACACAAAAGCTCTTAAAACGGAGAAATGACTTTCAAAATTTAAAAAATGGTAAACAAAACCCTTCAAATTTTTATAAATACAAAAAGGACTTTTATAATAATATTGGTTTACATTAGGATTTTACCTCCGATGTGAAACAAAGATAGTATTTCGATTATTACGACTGTCTTGGACAAAAATCTGTTTCAAATTTCGTGAAGATATCTTCAAATAAAGGTTTTCTTACTGGAAATGTCTGTTCTCAGGTATAATAAAAAGTCGTTAGGATCGAGGCATTATAGTGGGAATCTGGGTCATACTAAACAAGCGCGAAACTTCATAATTTCTAATAAAAGTTTCATTTTATATTTTGTGGAATAAAATTCACTTATCCGCTGATTCCAATTTAGAAGGAAATTGAAATCTGTATCTATGGTATATTGGGATATGGAAGGTTTGTAATTTAAAAATGCGCTTCTGATGTTTTCACTTTGCTCAGGGCATATCGGTTTCAGCGCTATTGATATACATAAAACATATTTTTTTAAAAATAAGCATCAACTTTGTGTTAAATAAATAGTTGTTTCATTTTCTTGAAAATTTTCAATTTTTCTCGAGTTCATGTAACAAAATTTGATAATCTTTCGAGAACTATCTTCTGCAAGTGACTACAATGTCATGATGCGTATTCTGACGCAAGCATTTTATCAGTCCTCGGTCACGTTTTCAATCGAAGATGTCGAAAAACAACGTTCAGAGCTTTATTCGTCACAACAAAGTTGCCAAAGAGAAAACTATGAATTATTATAGTTTTGTTCACATAACGGTTGTTTGTAAGTCTTCAAACAAAAGAGTCAGATATAGGTTATGTATACCAAAGTGATCAGGGTGACGAGTAGAGTCGAAATCGGATGTCTGTCTGTCCGTCCGTCCGTCTGTCCGTCCGTCCGTGCAGACTTTCCATTTCTTTGAGTAAAAATAGATATCATGATGAAAATTTCGTACACGTATTTCTTGGCTCCATAAGAAGGCGAAGTTCGAAGATGGGCAAAATCGGCATACTGTCACGCCCACAAAATGGCGGAAACCGAAAACCTATAAAGTGTCATAACTAAGCCATAAATAAAGATATTAAAGTGAAATTTGGCACAAAGGATCGCATTAGGGGGCATATTTGGACGTAATTTTTTTGAAAAAGTGGGCGTGGCCCCGCCCCCTTCTAAGTTTTTTGTACATATCTCGGAAACTACTATAGCTATATCAACCAAACTCTACCGAGTCGTTTTCTTCAGGCATTTCCATATAAAGTTCAAAAATGGAAGAAATCGGATAATAACCACGCCCACCTCCCATACAAAGGTTATGTTTGAAAATCACTAAAAGTGCCTTAACTGACTAACAAAAACGTCAGAAACACTAAATTTTACGGAAGAAATGGCAGAAGGAAGCTGCACCCAGGCTTTTTCAAAAATTGAAAATGGGCGTGGCATCGCCCACTTATAGACCAAAAACCATATCTCAGGAACTACTCGACCGATTTCAATGAAATTTGGTATATAATATTTTCTTAACACCCTGATGACATGTACGAAATATGGGTGAAATCAGTTTACAACCACGCCTTTTTCCAATATAACGCTATTTTGAATTCCATCTGATGCCTTCTCTGTATACATTAGAACCAATGATGATAGCGGAATAAAACTTTACACAAATACGATATTTGAGCTGAAAATTTATCCCTTTTGGAAAAATTGTCGTGATCGGACTATAACTCTTCAAGGTCCCTGATATCGAACACGAAGAATTCAGTGCGTAACCTAACCTAATTTTTCACCGAAAATGTCGGTAAATCTCTTGGATATTTTCATGTAATTCAGAGGGCATCATTTATACCTCGCAAAAAGTTTAATAACGGTATCCTTCGATTATCACTTTATCATGCGAGAGTATAAAATGTTCGGTGACACCCGAACTTAGCCCTTCCTTACTTGTTTGATGTAGTTTCATTGCGCCCGTGATGTCCGTAGCAGCCTTTTTCAGGGCTAATTATGATAATTTTTGAGAATGTCATCACCATACCATTGTATTGGTCTCTGACGTTTCCTTTTTTGAAGCTAAGGAATTCTTAGCAAGCTTCATGTTCAGGATATAAAATAGTAGAGTTACTACCAAATTAACATGACATCTGTTTCGTTAAAGAGTACTAAATGGGTTCTTATGAAAATAAAGTATATTTTTTGTGGCCTTTGTTTATAAAATTCTGCTTAGCTCTTTTATCTTATCTTATTGGCTGCATGCTGAAGAAAACCATCGCCACTATTAGCGCAC
>NW_026093438.1:0-5998 GCF_024586455.1 Bactrocera neohumeralis | reverse complement strand
CGCGGTCCCCAATTAATTACGCCAGACCCCCGCCCAAACCCCCGGCGTTGCATCGCCGACCTGCGACCAGTTCAACGAGGGCGGGGTTTGCGTTCCACCACGGGCCGGGGTCTTCGTTCGGTTCTCTTCCTTGAAGAGCGTCAGAGAATTGTAGCCCCACTGGCATGTTGCGCAGGTAGCCCCCGTCGGCGTCCGCAGACGGCGCCACCTCGCTGCGAAAGACGGGCTTCCGACGGCGCCCCTCCGCGTCTGGGTTGCAGCAGATTTCGTTGAGAATAGACATTTGACCAGCGCTCTGCCCAGGCGATGGGCTTCAGCGTCTCCGGAATGCTACCGTAGCGGATGCGCGGGTGGTTCAGCGTCAGCAGCGCGGTTGCCGTTGCCGCCGCGCCGCGCTGCTCGTCGTCGAGCGAAAACGCTGAGCGCATCCGTACGATGTCTTTCAACCGTTCTTTTTTTTTTCCTTTTTCTCCCCTATTTTGCTACGTTTGTTTTCTACAAGTTTCTCTACTTGCTTTTTCTTTTTTCTTCTTTAGTGCGTTCAGCCTACTACGGCTAACAGGCGGCGAAAGGAAAGCCACCCAAAGTGAACTAGAAAAAAAAAAAGGAAAAAAAAAACAAAAAGGCGACAGAAGAAGTGCCCTACTACGGTTTCACAAAACGCAACACAAATTAGTTTGTCCTAGCTTAGGAAGGAGAAGAGAAAAGGGAGGGACGAGGTGCGGCCAAGAATCGTGGTCTCCGGCTACAGAGAAAGAGAGAAAGAGAGTGGCCACCAAGCGCCTCGTTTTTTCTTTGTGCTCGAGCACTTCGCATTGTGAAGATGGCATTCCTCTCCTAATGGACAAAAAGAGAAAGAGAGAAAGAGGAGAGAAAAAAGAGAGTGAGAGAGTGTGTGTGTGTGTGTGTGCGGAGTGCATAAAAAAAAAAAGAAAAAAAAGAGAAGTGTGGATCTGAGGGGAGGGGGTTGCGTTGAGTGCGCAAAAGAAAAAAAAAAGTAGATAACGCGATTGGTGTGTGTGGGGGAGGCACTGGTAAGGTGCAGAAAACAGTTTTTCCGGGCGACGGCGATAGGCGACAGTGCACGAGCGTCAGGAAAAATGATAGTCGCCCATCAACAAAAAAGAAAAAAACAACAAAAGAAAAAAGAAGCAAAATAAACTATTGCGGGAAGAAAACAAGGGCAGAAAAAAGAGAAAAGAGGAAAAAAAGAAGATAATTGAGAGCGTAAGCGACTTCAAGGAAAAAAGGGCGATGTCATAAGAACACAGTTTTCGTTTTTTGAAGGGAAAAAAAATAATAATAAAAAAAAAATGGAAAAGCAAAAGTTATTGCCACACACGCGGATATTAACGCACTGGCCGCCGTCTCACGTATTAGCTTCCACCAAACAGTGAAGAGAGAGAGGAGAAAAAGAAGGAAAAAAAAGAAGACACACACACACACACACACACACACACTCAACTGAAGAAGTTGCAAAAAGCATCGACAATGTTAAAAAAGAAGAGAGAGGAGAAGGCAACAACGAAAACAACGACCTCGTCCAAGGCAACACCAACGAGAAGCAAAGCTCTTTCCCTTTCGCTGCAAGCACAAGGAAATGCAAAAAAAAAAAAAAAAAAAGCGGGAAAAAGAAGAGAGTGAAGGAAGAGGAGGAGAGGAACCTACGAACGAGAGATTCTCTCTTAGTGGCAGCTGCCTTGTATAGGGAAGCTTTGCTAGATTTGAGTTCGCTTGCACCGCAGGAGGTGCTACTGACACTCCGCAGCCGCGCGGATGGCTCCACGGCCGTGGAACCATCCAGGCTGACCCGAGGATCATTCTCGCTGCCGTGGATGGCGTCGCGTGCCGCCGACGTGACGGGGGACCAGCGCATTCGGCACCCTTTCCCGGTGCTGACGACGCCCGTGGCGTTGGAGAATTTTTTGCAGAGAGGGCGAGGCTCTGCCATTTGTTTGCTGCGCCCGCGGGGGGTCTGCCACGGCGGTGGCCGCCTTGTCGCGCCTTATCGCCAGCGGCTCGCGTGCGGTGGCCGCTGGGGTGACAGGGAGTGCAGACGCGAGTGGGTGTGCTGAGGCGGCAGCGTGGTCGGTGGGGTCGGCTCATGCCGTCGCGTGCCGCCGCCGTTTTGGCGGACAGCGGAGAGCCTCGCGCCGTCTCGGCGCCGCCAGGGCCCGTCAGGTGGACATCCAGTGCACTTGGGAGGTCGCCGGTGAGCAGCTTGCTCGAGGCGGAGGCGCTATTCCCCATGAGGAGACGCGGGTTCACGAGGTGCGTGGAGGGTGTCGTGCGGTTGGAGCTGTAGCTGAACTGGAAGCCCATCGGCGACGCTATCCTGGTCGTGTCCATGGCAGGCGGGGAGTCAAAGCCGGTGCCGCCCCTTCCTCCTGCTCCCCTCCGTTACCGCCGCTCTTCGCCGCGGTCGAGGTCTCTGACGTCGACGGCATTCGCATCATGGATCGGTCTCCTTTGTCGCCGTTGGCGAACAGGCCGCCGCCGTTTTTTTTCTCGCGGCTACTGAAACCCTCCTCTTTTTTCTCCTCCGCCGGGCGCGTGGTGACAATGCTGGACGCCGGCCCTCGCTCCGGCTTCTCCGGGAGAGCTGCCGCCATCGCGGCCACGGCCTCGTACACGGTGCTGATGGACGCGCGCTTCGCTTGGTCGCCCTGCAGCATCATCGTGAGCACGCGCCTCCAGTCTGCAGGCACCCAGGCAGGGATGAGCGAGGTTGGCCCCTTTGCCCCCGCCGCGCGGATGTTGCTGAAGTACTTGAAGGGAACGCTGCCGATGAGGAGGGTCAGAAAGGTGACGCCGAGGGCCCACACGTCAAGGGCATAGGGATCGATGAGAACGGGGCGGAGCGAGGCGGCCACCTCGCCCGCCGCCGTCCCCACTGCGTCCTGCGTCGATTCGATGCGGTCGACCAGCACGCCGTCCATGCCATCGTCGTCGACGTCGCCGCTCGTGCTGTACCTCTTGCGGAACTTATCAATGGTGAAGCGAATGCTCTCGAGGTCGCTCTTGTGCTCGCCGAAACCGAGCGGGATGCCGGCGTAGATTTCCGGCGCCATGAAGAGCGGCGTGCCCTGGTACGCGCAGGCAGGTCTCGGCGGTCAGTCCGTTGGCCATCACGTCCTCCTCTGTGTACACCTCGGCGACGCCAAAGTCGGCCAGGTACGCGTGTCCATCGGAGCTGACGAGGATGTTCTCCGGCTTGATGTCGCGGTGTACCACACCTTTGCCATGCAGGTACTGGAGCCCCGCGCACACCTGCACGGCCAGCCGCGTGAGCTGGTCGCAGGCGAGGACCTTGTCCTTGTCGATGCTGCCGTCCCCGTTCACGTGCGCGACGGAGCCTTTGTCTACGTACTGCATGATAAGGTAGATTTCGGTGCTGGACGGGTCGTTAATCACCTCGTAGAGAGACACAATGTTGGGGTGGTCAAGGTTCTTCATGATGTTTACCTCCTGCTCCAGCGCCTTTTCCTCGTTGCGGAAGCCTTTTGCCTTGTCGCCATCGCCGTCGGAGGGGCGGGCGGAGGACGGGGTCGGTGGCATGGTGGTATCCGCCCGCCTCTCTGCCACCGCGGCCGCCACCGCGGCCAGCTCCTCCTCCGTCATAATACTTGCCGTCTTCAGCAAGCGGAACTTCTGCGCCGTGGGCTTCCAATGATTTTGATCGCGACGGTTTTGTTGCGGGAGACGGAGTAGGCGAGCGTGACCCGCCCCGTCGCGCCTCTGCCAATATCCTGCAGTAGCATGTAGTCATTGAGGAAGCGAGAGCCGTCGGCCGCCTTGACAGTCGTCGCTCGACCGTAGACGAGGGCGCCGCTGCCGTCCGCGGACCGTCCGCCGCCACCGCTTGCTACCTGCGTTAGGGGTAGACACCACTCCGGGTCTTGGAGGACCTTGGGGCTGGTGCTGACGGGTGGCCGGCAGCGGCGGCTGCGGCTTCACGGGGAAGGCTCGCTGGATGCCCCCTCCGTAGCGGTTGTTGCCGGCAGCGGGGCCGTGAGAGGTTCGCAGCTGCAGGCGGCGTCGCGCCCTCCGCGCCCCGCCCGCCCACCGGCGACGGTAGGGCTGCCGCCCCTCCCCTCCACGCTCTCGCCGCTGCTGTAGCGGTCCCGTAGTGCCGGGGCAGCCGCCGCGGTGGCCCTCCTCCCGCTGGTGGACGTCGCACTGTGGCTCCGCGGCATTGGCATCGTATTCGCTCGCCCGCCGGCCTTTCCCAAGGGCGGTGCTGCCGCCGGGATCGGGCACTGCGCTGTCCAGTTTCGTGTTGGCGAGCCCAACTTGCCGCGCAGGCCGCCGAGGTAAGTCATCGTGGCGTGGACTCGTCCACAGAAGCCAAGCAGCTCCTCGCGAGACATCTTGTTGAAGACGCTGCGCGCCTCTGCCAGGCTGACCGCGTCGGGGCCGGCGAGCGCCGGCAGCCCGCTGGAGGCACCGCCGGGGATCGGCGGGGAGGACGGGGGGCGAAAAGGAGAGGACTCGGCGATAGAAGGCAAGGACGTCGTTGGCGTCTAGGACGTGGTTCAGTGAAGTGGCCTCTGCGCCCCACCCCTTCGCCTTCTGCGGCGTCGTCAGGAAGGCGCCGATGCCTGCGAGGTGCGAGGGCTCTGACAGCCGCCCCGACTTCAACGGCGGGAGCGTCTGCTTCGCGGCCGCCGTTGCTTTGGTTTGGCTGCTGCTGCTGTTATTGTTTGGCTGCTGCTGCTGCTGCTTTTGTCGGCGGCAGCGGAGAGGGCAGCACTCGCGCGGCGGGGACGGAGGCCACACCGTTGCCGCTATTCTTGCAGTCCCCAGCGCGCCGAGTAGCGGGTGGGCTCTCTGAGGTCATGGGCATCGAATCCTCTTCTGGTTTCCGCTTCTTTCTTTTTTCTTTGAGTGAAAAAGTAGAAAATAAAAAAAGAGAGAAAAAGTAAAGAGAAACGGTAAATCACTAAAAAAAGCAAAAAAAAAAAGAGAAAACAAACAATGGAAAAGAAGAAAAAAAAAACAAAGGAGCGGAATGCCCAAGAGTGAATAGAGACACGTATGTACGTATATATGTGCTTGTATGCGCAAAAAGCAAAGCAGGATTCGCCTCCTTTGTTCTGCACAGGATGAAAAAAGATGAGAAAAGAAAAGGAATGTCAACAAGTGCGAAGGAGCAAAAAGAGTACCAAACAGATAAAAGAAAAGAATAAAAAAGCAAAAAAAAAAAAATAACAGTGGACAATAGAGACCAAAAGAAGAATAGAGAGAGGGAGATAAAGAATGGATGAAACAACCACGATAATGACAGAAGCACAAACAAAAAAAAAAGGAAGAAGAAGAAAAAAAAGATCTCTAAGAGGAAAACGCCAATAGCAACAACAAAAAAATAAGGGAGAGAGAGAGAGAGAGTAAAAGGGGTCATAAAGAAAGAGAAAGAGAGAGAGAAAAGAGAAAAAAAAAAGCGGTCCTGTCGTCCGGAGAGAGAAAGAGGTATTAAAGATAATAAAAAAAAAGCAAAGCAAAACAAAGACAGCTAGTCACACCAACAAAGGGAAATGGGAGCAACAAAGGAGAGAAAACAAAAAAAAAAAAAAGCAAAAAAAAAGAACGCGGGTGCCACCGTCATTTGCTTGATTGTGTCTTCTCCGTTCTTCTGGTGGTTTGGCTTTATGCTTCTTCCTTCTTATCTCTTTTTTTTTTGTTTTCTTTGGCTCAATGTTGTCGTAGGTGAATGCAGCTTTTTAAAAAGGGAAGAAGAAAAAAAAGAATCGTTGAAAATAATCAAAGAAAGAAAGAAGAAAAAAAAAAAGAGATGCGAACGCAAAGACAAAAAAAAAATAAGCAAAAGGGAAAGGAGGGGAATGAGAGAGAGAGAGTGAGTGAGTGAGGAAGGAACACTGCTGGATGAACCTGCAGGACGAGCGAGACGTCCTTCTCCTTCCTCCCTCCCTCTCTCCGGCGTGACATCGCTGGAACCGAGAAGGGAGGAGAGGAAGGGGCAGAGAAAAAAAGTCGGGAC
>NW_026093437.1:0-5881 GCF_024586455.1 Bactrocera neohumeralis | reverse complement strand
TTTGAAAAATTAAAAACCTTTAAATTGGGGGAAAAATTTAAATTTTTTTGGAACATACATATTATGCAATGATTTAAGAGGGTAAAAATATGAATTTAAAATTTTATGTTAACTAGCCATTTTGTTTTAATTATTGTCATAAAGTTGCCCTTTATAGCAAAAAGGGAATGAAATTTAAATTTTAACAACCCTTAATTTAAAGGTGTACAATTGTTTTTTTGATAAACACTTTTTAACAATCATATCATTTAAAAAAATATTTTTACATATTTATTAATGGGTTTTTTGATGATATTGAGTTTTTTCAAAGAGTTTTTGATAGCCATAAATGAAAAAATTTGGAGAATTTCCCAATCTTATATTAAGGTGTAGAATAGGTTTTTTTAGTACATACACACTAAGCAATCGATATCAAGTTTCGTAAAAATATGAACTTTACATATTTATGCTAACTAGCCGTTTTGATGTTATTGGAGTTGTCATAGAGTTGTCCTATACAATAGCGCTTATTTTAACAATTTAATAACTCCAAATTAAAAATGTGATTTTTTGGTATACATATATTAAGCAATCGGGATATCAAGATGCGTAAAATATGAACTTTTACATATCATTAATTATGTTTTTTTGTTATTGGAGTTGTCATAGAGTTGTCCTATAGCCAGAGCGACAGTGTATATCGTTATGGCTATACGACAACTGTAGAATCGATTTTTTAGTACATACACATTAAACAATCGATATCAAGTTTCGTAAAAATATGAACTTTACATATTTCTGTCAATTAGCCGTTTTTTTGTTATTGGAGTTTTCATAGAGTTGCCCTATAGCAATAGCGACAGTGTATTTGGAACAATTTTACAATCTTAAATTAAGATGTAAAATTGATTTTTTGGTACATACATATTATGCAATCGATATCAAGGTGCGTAAAAATAAGAACTTTACATATTTATGCAAATTAGCCATTTTGATGTTATTGGAGTTGTCATAGAGTTGTTCTATAGCAATAGCGACAGTGTATTTGGAACAATTTTACAATCCTAAATTAAAGTGTAGAATTGATTTTTTGGTACATACACATTATGCAATCGATATCAAGGTGCGTAAAAATATGAACTTCACATATTTTTGCTAATTAATCGTTTTGATGTTATTGGAGTTGTCATAGAGTTGCCCTATAGCAATAGCGACAGTGTATTTGGAACAATTTAACAATCTTAAATTAAGGTGTAAAATTGATTTTTTGGTACATACATATTATGCAATCGATATCAAGATGCGTAAAAATATGAACTTTACATATTTTTGCTAATTAATCGTTTTGATGTTATTGGAGTTGTCATAGAGTGGAGCACGACAGTGTTCACAATCTTTAAATCATATATATTGAAGATGTAGAATCGGATTTTTTGATATACACACTGCTATAAATCGATGTTAAGTTGCGTAAAATATGAACTTTTACATATTTATGCTAACTCGCCGTTATGATGTTATTGGAGTTGTCATAGAGTTGTCGTATAGCCATAGCGACAGTGTATTTAGAGCAATTTCACAATCTTATATTAAGGTGTAGAATCGATTTTTTAGTACATACACATTAAGCAATCGATATTGTTGCGTAAAAATATGAACTTTACATATTTTGGCTAACTCGCCGTTTTGATGTTAATGGAGTTGTCATAGAGTTATCGTAAAGCCATAACGACAGTGTATTTGGAGCAATCTCACAATCTTATATTAAGGTGTAGAATCGATTTTTCGATACATACACATTAAATAAGTCGATATCGATGCAAAACATGA
Source organism: Bactrocera neohumeralis (assembly GCF_024586455.1). NCBI lineage: Eukaryota > Metazoa > Arthropoda > Insecta > Diptera > Tephritidae > Bactrocera > Bactrocera neohumeralis. The sequence continues at coordinate 4,072 of NW_026093437.1, read as the reverse complement.
ACCTTGTTATTTTTACACTACCCGTTTTGATGTTATTGGAGTTGTCATAGAGTTGTCCTATAGCAATAGCGACAATGTATTTGCAACAATTTAACAATCCTAAATTAAGGTGTTAAATTGATTTTTTAGTACATACATTATGCAAGCAGTCGATATCAGGATGCGTAAAAAATACATGAACTTTATATATTTATGCTGACTAACTGTTTTGATGTTATTATTGTTATTGGTATTGAGTCCGATAGCAATAGCGACAGATGCATATGGAAACAATTTCACAAGCTTATATTAAGGTGTAGAATCGATTTTTGATACATACACATTAAGCAATCGATATAAGTTGCGTAAAAATATGAACTTTACATATTTATGCTAACTAGCCGTTTTGATGTTATTGGAGTTGTCGTATAGCCATAATGACAGTGTATTTGGAGCAATTTCACAATCTTATATTAAGGTGTAGAATCGATTTTTTGTACATACACATTAAGCAATCGATATCAAGTTTCGTAAAATATGAACTTTACATATTTCTGTCAATTAGCCGTTTTTTTGTTATTGGAGTTGTCATAGAGTTGCCCTATAGCAATAGCGACAGTGTATTTGGAACAACTTTACAATCTTATATTAAAGTGTAGAATCGATTTTTTGGTACATACACATTATGCAATCGATATCAAGTTGCGTAAAAATATGAACTTCACATATTTTTGCTAATTAATCGTTTTGATGTTATTGGAGTTGTCATAGAGTTGTCCTATAGCAATAGCGACAGTGTATTTGGAACAACTTTGCAATCCTTAATTAAGGTGTAGAATTGATTTTTTGGTACATACACATTATTCAATCGATATCAAGATGCGTAAAAATATGAACTTTACATATTTATGCAAATTAGTTGTTTTGATGCTATTGGAGTGTCATAGAGTTGTTCTATAGCAATAGCGACAGTGTATTTGGAACAATTTTACAATCTTAAATTAAAATGTAAAATTGATTTTTGGTACATACATATTATGCAATCGATATCAAGATGCGTAAAAATATGAACTTTACATATTTATGCAAATTAGCCGTTTTGATATTATTGAGTTTTCATAGAGTTGTCGTATAGCCATAGCGACAGTGTATTTCAATCTTAAATTATAAGTACACACTACAATCGATAAGATGATATGAACTTGGCATATTTAAGCAAATTTGCCGTTTTTATGGGAGTTGTCATAGAGTTGTCCTATAGCAATAGCGACAGTGTATTTGTATAATCGATATCAAGATGCGTAAAAATATGAACTTTACATATTTATGCTATTTAGCCGTTTTGATGTTATTGGAGCTTTCATAGAGTTGTCCTATAGCAATAGCCGACAGTGTCTTTGCAGCCATATCACAATCTTAAGTTAAGCTGTAGAATGGATTTTTTGATACATTCACATTAAGCACTCGATACCAAGTTGCGTAAAAATAAAATTTTACTTATTTATGCTAACTCGACGTTTTGATATTATTGTAGTTGTCATAGAGTTGTCGTATAGCCAAAGCGACAGTGTATTTGGAGCAATTTCACAATCTTAAAGGGGGAAGGTACAGAATCGTTTTTTTGATACATACACAATATCCCATCGATATCAAGTTTAAAAAAATATGAATTTTCTTTTTAATGAAAATTTTTCCCTTTTTTTATGTTTTGGATTTGGGTTGGTTTTTCTTAGCTTAAGCGAATGATTTAACAATTTTACAATTTAAATTAAGTTTAAAATTTTTTTTTTGGCAATAAATATTATGAAATTTGATATCAAAGAAAAATATGAACTTCTTACTTATTTTGCTTTTTTTTAGTTATTGTTTTTAGAGTTTGTATAGCAATGCCAATGTCTTTTGCAGCCATCCACAATTTTTAAGTTAAAAATGAAAAAGGGTTTTTTTGATACATTCACATTCCCACTCGATACCGTTTAAAAAAAATTTTACCTTTTAAACTCGGTTTGATCGTTTGGAGTTGTCATAGAGTTTCCAAAAACCATAGCAAATTTTGGTTTTTGGGAATAAATTTCCAATCTTATTTAGTGAAAAATTTGTTTTTTGAAAACATTAAAACCGAATCAATTTGGGCACAAAAAAAAGAACTTTCATATTTATCCCAATTCCCCTTTTTAAAAAAAGGGGTTTCCAGAGTTGTTCTAAAAAAAAATAAAAGGAAGAAAAAAATTTTTAAAACCCAAAAATTAAGATGAAAATTGTTTTTTGGTACATTTTTTGAATCGATATCATGTAAAAATATGAATTTTTCATATTTTGCAACCAAGTTTTGATGTTATTGATTTAAAATTTAAGAGTTGCCCCAAAAAACAAAGGAAGTGTTTTTTGGAAAACCCACAATTTTAAAATTAAGAGAAAAATTGTTTTTTTTAAACATACATATTATGCAATCGATATCAAGATGCGTAAAAATATAACTTTAAAATATTTATAAATTTTCCTCTTGATGTTACTTATTGTCATAGAGTTGTTTTTATAGCAATAGCGAAAAAGGTTTTTGGAAAAATTTTTACAATCTTAAATTAAGATGAAAAATTGTTTTTGGACATACATATTATAAACGATATCAAGATGCGAAAAAAAGGAATTTTTCATATATTTAACTGGGCCTTTTAATTTATTGATTTTCAAGATTGCCCCCAAAAAAGCGACAAGGTATTTGGAACAACTTGGGTTTATCCTAAATTAAGGGAAATTGTTTTTTGAATACAACAAAAACCATTAAACAATCGATAAAGATGCAAAAATAGAACTTTACATATTATCCCCACTTAAGTTTTGATGTAATTAGAGTTGTCATAGAGTTTGCCCCAAGCCATTTTGGGACATTTTTTGAGCCGTAAAAAATTTTAAAAAGTTGTAAATCGTTTTTTTATACATATACTTTTAAAAAACGATTTTAAAATAGCGTAAAAAATAAACCCTTTCCCATATTAATGCAAATTGTTTTTTGAGGGTTTGAGTTGCCGGGGGAGGTCCCGGCAATAGCGACAATGTTTTTGGGAACAATTAAAACCCCAAATTTAAAAAGGCAAAATTTTTGTTTTTTTTAATTAACATTAAAATCGATATTTGCGTAAAAAATGAATTTTTTACATATTTAGTTTAATTAGCCGTTTTGAGGGGATTGGGGTTTGGGTAAGAGTTGCCCTATAAATACACAATGTATTTTAAAAATTTAACAATCCTAAAAAAAAAGGGAAATTGTTTTTTTAGTACATACATACACTTTAAACAATCGATATCAAGATGCGTAAAAAAAAGGAATTTTTACATATTTCGTTAATTAGCCGTTTTAAAGTTTTTGGAGCTTTCATAGATTTTGTAAAAAACCACAACGACAGTTTTTGGAACTTTCAAAATTTTAATTAATGTAGAATCGTTTTTTCGATACATAAAATAAAGCAACGATATCAATTTGGGGTAAATTTTTGGGAATTTGGGGATTTTTTGAAATTTTAACGTTTTGATTTTAAAAGGTGTTGTCATGGGGTTACCCAAAAGCAAAAAAGGACAGGTATTTGAAAAATTTTTACAATCTTATTTTAAAGGTGTGAATCGTTTTTTTAGTACATACACATTAAGAAATCGATATCTTTTTAAAAAAAATATGAATTTTAATATTTTCCCAAAGCTGTTTGATGTTCGGGAGTTTGAAAGATTTTTGATACCAAACAAAGTTTTTTGGGAGCAATTTCAACTTGGTTAAGGTGTAGAATCGTTTTTTTGATACATAAAAAATTTTTAAAACCGATATCAAGTTCGAAAAAAAAAATTTGGAATTTTTTTACTTTAATTTAATGGATGTTATTGAGTTGTCATGGGGAGTTGCCCTTTGCAAAGCGACAGGAAATTTGGAAAAATTTTTTCAACTAAAAAAAAGGGGTAGAAATTGTTTTTCCCAAAAAAACATATTATGCAATCGATATCAAGATGCGTAAAAATATGAATTTTACATATTTACGCTAATTAGCCGTTTTGATGTTATTGAAGTTGTCATAGAGTTGTTCTATAAAAAATAGCGACAGGGGTA
>NW_026093436.1:0-5746 GCF_024586455.1 Bactrocera neohumeralis | reverse complement strand
GTAGGAGGGAAGGGTAAATTTTAAAAGAACATCCTCAATTTCTGGTTAAGGTCCTCCAGATCAAGAAAAGGGCGGGCCTTCCCAAAGTAAATGGTATTAAAAAAAAAACCAAAAAAATTTTTTTTCGGCAAAGCTTTTTTTATTCAAAAGCCCGGGGGGTTTTAAAAGACCCCGGGGATTTGGGGAAAAAAGGGGTATCACGGAAAGGTGATGTTCCCCAATCACAAAATATATTATAGTTCCCCTGACTTATATTTTTAAAGATATTTGCTTTTAAAAAGTTAAAAAATTTGTTTTTGCATTTAATTTGTATATTGTGAACATTTTTTCCATATTTGCATTTTCGGTGGATTTAGATTAGCATCCCCGGTTTCGGGGAAAAAATGTGTCATGGAAGGTGGCGGGCGGAAAAAAAAAAATAACCATCCCCTTTTTCATTAAAAATGCAAGAATTAACTAAAATAAAAAAATTTAAAATAAAGTTTTTTTAAAAAATAAAAAAAAATAATATACAGAAACGTTATAGTGAAGTGTTGTGGAAAAAGTAAATATAACTGAAAAAAAATTACTCACAATAAAAATTTAAATGTAAAAGTTGTCAATTTTTCAATTTTAAATGAAAATATCTTTAAAACTATAAGACAGGGCAATAAATGTATATTTTTCTTTTCAAAAGCCCCCTTTCCGTACCCCCATTTTATCCCCCAAACCGGGGGATGCTAATCTAAATTTCCCCCACTTTTCACTTACTAACACTTCACATAACGTTTCTGTATTTTAAATTTTTTTTAATTTTTTTTAAAAATAAACTTTATTTTAATTTTTTTATTTTAGTTACCTCTGCATTTGCACAATAAGAAAAGGGTTGCCATGGTTATTTTTGAGCGCGGCCGAAGGGCCCAAGCAAAAAAAGGGGTTCGCGAAAAATTTAAACCCCGGGGGTTGGACCCACCAGGGGTTTTTTTTGAAGCCGGGGGAAGGCCCCAACGCGAAAAATGTTCTATGCGAAAAAAAACTGATACCCCCGGGTGTTGGACCGACCAGCGTTATTTTTAAGCAAAAGAAATTTGTACCATTAATAGATGCAATTAAATATGTATATACTTGCACTGAAACTTTTTGGTTTTCTTTATTTTGAATTATTGTCCATACAAAAAATTTTGGGTTGCATTGGTTTCGTTTGATGGAAAAATGAGCAAAAAAAACCGATTTTTGGCATTTTAAAAGGGCTCCTAGATTATAGTGGCCTGGGGGTCGGGGGGGGTTTTTTAAAAAATAACCTTCCTTTCCGATAAGGGGGCGGGGGGGGCCCTCCCTGTTTTTCTCCATAAACGATACAAAACCCTGGATAAAAACTTTTCCCCGGATTTGTCTTATAAAGAAAATTTCAGCTCGTAAATTTCTTTTTTCAAGAAAGTTATGTACGTTTGTCTGAGGGCGAAAATTTTTCGAAACACATAAAGCAGTTCTCGATGTCATTGAGAAAATGGCTAAATAGGTTAGTAGTCCCAGGGGAAATTTAGCATTATTTTGCTATCAAATTTCCCGATCATAAAAAATTTTCGGGGTTGAAAGAAACACGTAATAATTTACCATCATTAAATGTGTCGAAAATTAAATTATAAGAAGGTGAACGTCGGAGAAGGATGATGTTCAAAATATCGAGAATCAACAGGTTTTTTTCGGCAATGACGAACTTCGGGGAAAAATGTAAGTGCGCCAAAAATCAACAGAAATACTCGAAAGGATATGCCAAATTCAACAAGCAATTTAACGTTAAATTTAATTGTGGGAATAAGTCATCCTGCGAATGTAAGCATCTTGCAGCAAACTAAAACTAAGGTATAGACGGGTTACAAGAATTTAACCGTTTGAAATGGTGCGTGGACAGTGGAGCACTCACATATGTGTTGTAGGGCAGTTTGTTTCATACGTTTCAAACAATTTTTGAAAAGGATTTAGCGGGTGAACAATCGAACCCAAAGGGTATTGAGACTGTGATCCTACGATCAGGAAACGAAGTTTATCATGAAAGTTTTTACGTCCCAGACTACAATTTTTATTCGTTGGAAAGGCTTCGAGCATAGGGTGTACAATTTCGTTTAATAAGAAATTTTTTTTCCAAAAATGATGCAGGCAAAAAATTTACTGAAGGCGCACAAAACGCAATAATTTGTTCATTTTTGGAAAAAGCACCGTTCATTTTTTTATCTAATAATGAAGTTAAATGGATAACAGGTTTTTAAATTTTAAAAAGACTTCTTGAGTTAATCCATACGGACGTTTGCGGTCCAATTAAAACATCAATTAGTGGTTCAAAATTTTTTGTAACTTTTATCTATGACAAATCGGGTATGTACATTTTCGATATTTCCAAAACAAAGGAAATTTTTCAAATTTTTAAACATTTTAAATTTGGAATGCCAAACAAAAGAATGAAAGCTTTCGAGGACAATGGGCGTGAATTTTTAAATAAAGTTTCGTAATTACTTAAATATTACGGTATTAAGCGTGAACTTACTGTACCATATACATCTCAAAAAAATGGTGTGCTGGGCGCAAACGCATTTTTAGTTGAAAGGGCGTTTAAGCATCAGGAATGGATGAAATTTTTGGGGGGAGAAATTCCTACTCGTTTTCTACGCAATAGATCCCAAAAAGATTCTAGTAAATAAAACTCCTTACGAAACTTGGTTGGAAAAAAACCAAAGGAATTTTCAAAACTTTTTTATCATTTTGCTTTAAAAAAAAAGAAATTATAAGTTTCGACCTAAAGGTAAAATATATTATGGTTGGGTATGCGAAAAAGGGCCAAGCAAACGTTTATATGACCCAATAAAAAATTCATCTAAGAGAGATGTTATATTCATTGAAAACTCTCAGAAAATTAAGAAGTCATGATAAGGTGACGTGAGGGGAAATTACAAACAAATAATGACGAAGCATAACTAAAGAGTTAAGAATTAGCTGGGGGAGGGGAGCAACTAAATACCAAATATTCCGATAGCAAAAAAGGGTAAAAATTGAATAGATCCTTTAATATGATAAATAAGGGAAATCTAAAAAAGAGGAAGAAAGACTAAAAAAAACCAATGGGAGGGGTTTGGGTTTTCCCAAAACAACATAATATATTGAATTCAATGAATAACAGCATAAAGATACCAAACTGTTGGGGAAAATTACCAGCGAATATTCTGCAGAATGGAAAAAAGGTCAAGTTGAAATGATGCTTTATAGACAATAACACATGGGCGCTGGAATTACCCATGTCGTTTGGGGTGTGAATGGTTTTTTCTGTGAAAAGAGGGTAATTTAACGTTTGGCAAAGGGTAGTAAAAGGGTTTCAGTCAGTTTCATTATAAATTACAATGAAACTTTTTTACCAGTGGTACGCTACGAAAACCCTTTGGATGACAATTGCATTAGCAGTAGAGTACAAATCATTTTTCATCAAATGGACGTTAACAGCTTTTTTAAATAACTTCATGACCAGAGTATTTTGTAGGTAAAAATTTTTCCCCAAAACGTGTTTTTAAATTCAAAGTCGTTATATGGACTCAAACAATCGGGAAAAGAATGGAATTAAAAAATCGATTTCATTTCGAAAAAATTGGTTTTTTCATGTCCGGAACCTTGCGTTTACGAAAAATTCAAGTGGGTGCTTGACAAGGGTTATACATAAATTGCATTTTTTAAAAACTTGGGGGAGCGACGCTACGGAAAAAAGTCTTTAGGGGTATGCCTTTTTTTGGGAGGAAAGGGATTCTCTTGGGAATCTAAAAAAAAACAATTCACTAGCGCAAAACGGAAAACGGCGATGTCCGCAAAGAAGCCGATATATAAGAAAACTTTCCAAATCGGGATTGATCCCAAAAAATAATCCAAAAAATTAAAGGGGAAATTTGGGGGGACAAAATTTAATTGAACCCGTATTCATTCCCCCAGCAAGCATATTGATATAAAATATCATCCTGTACGCGAAATTTTAAAAAAATAGACAAATTTCAATTCATTACGTTCCAAAAAAAGAGATGGGTTGCCGATATACTAACGAAAAACTTAGAAAAATTTAATCATCATAAATTTGTTAAACATATTTGGGTTGTTACTGTTGCAATTAATATTGTATTGAGGAGGAGTGTTGAAAGTACTTGCAACACAAACTACTTGTTGCAATTATTATATTCTAATCATTGTATTCTTCTTGTGATTTGTCTTATAAAGAAAATTTCTTCTTTGTCTGAATAAATGATTCTTACGAATAAAACGTTTTCTACATCTAAATTATAAACTTTTAGTTTACCAACTTTATTTATTTTAAAACAAAATAACAACATTTTTTAACATAGCTAAAGATATACTTTATTACCGGCCATAGAGCGTCAAAACATTCAATCGCGTACTTTCTTTCACAAAAAAAATTCAAGAAAATCGCCTAATTTTCATGCGTCACACTGGTATAGCCCCTTAATGCAAGAATTGGATAATTGCAAGATACAGTTTGATCCAAAATTAACATATTATTTAAGTTTGCCGCCATTTATTTAGTACAGCATTGTCAACCCTAAAAAAAGAAACAATTTGACTGCTGGCTTTTAGCCAGTAAAAATGGAGCCTCAGATGATAGAACAGTAAAAATTGAGATATCGTAATGAAACTTCGTACATGTATACTTCGACTAAAAGTGAGTTCGTAAATGGGGTTATAGGACTATTGCCATTTTCACACTAGCTCGTGTGGTATCGACGGGTCTGACAGGTCCTTACCGATTCTGATGTAGCTATTGGTATTGCTCGACGTAAGTTTACACAGTCGGTTAGTTTTGTGAAGCCCAAATTCAGACATAGCGGCATAGAAGCCAGTTTCTTTCCGAACTATCGAGGCTTTAAAAATAAATTCCGGGCGATATAAGCGTTCCTTGTGAATTGGGCAGAGTATCTTTATGTTCAAATCGTTGGCCATGCTTCATCCGACCATATTCTATAAAGAAGCTGATGCATCATCCTTATAAGTTCTTCGCCGCCGTGTTTGAATAGCTCGGCCGGCAATCCATCGGCCCTCGCCGCTTTGTTGTTTTTCAGACGGGTAATTGCTATTCCGAATTTCTTCATGGTCGAACCTTGTGGAACGTCTGCTCCATCGTCATCGATTGGGGAATCGGGTTCTCCTTCTCCTGGTGTTGTGCGTTCACTGCCATTCAGCAGGCTGGAGAACTGTTCCCTTCATAATTTTAGTATGTTCTGGGCATCGGTTACTAAATCACCTCTGAGGGTTCTACAAGAGTATGCTCCGGTCTTAAACCTTCTGTTAGTCGCCGCATCTTTTCGTAGAATTTTCGAGCATTACCCCTGTCGGCCAGCTTGTCAAGCTCTTCATACTCACACATTTCGTCCTTTTTCTTTTTCTGTCTGCAAATGCATCTCGCTTACCTCTTTAACTCTCTTTATGTATCCCATACCGCAGTCTGTTTTCTCTCCACTGCGACACGGCACTCCTCATCGTACCAGCTGTTCTTTTGCTATTTCCGAAAACCAATGGTTTCGTATGCGTACGTAAGGAGCTTGGCGTACAGTCCCACAGTTCTCCTATACAGAGTTGCTGATGAGTTCTTTCAGAGAGAAGGAGCGCAAGTAGAGCAGAAAATCGTTCGGCGGTCTGTTGTAATTGCAGCTTCTCGACATCGAAACTTCCTGTGTTTGTTGACGTGCGTTTTTTGCTGCACAGTGGCGGGTGCGCATTCCTGCAA
>NW_026093435.1:0-5989 GCF_024586455.1 Bactrocera neohumeralis | reverse complement strand
CGGACAATCTTGCTTCGGTTCTAAATTTTGGGAAAAACACCCGGGGCGGCCTTTCCGCCAGTTAAATTTGGGGAAATGCCGAACGAGTATCTAAAATTGGCCTGAAGGATGGATCCTCGGGAGATGAAGTTTGGTAAAAACATTTGGGAATTTTTAAAAAATAAATCAAAAGAATGTTCGTCGAATGATAATAAAAGTCCACTTTAAAATTTGGTTTCGGGAGTTTTTTTTTTTTAAAAAAAGTAGGAACCTGGAAATGGACCCCCCCTTTTAATAAATGTACAACAAAAAAAGCTGTTTTTGGGGCAAAATTTTTTTAATTCCCTGCCCGTCTGTTGGTTTAATAAAAAACTTTTTTCACAGTTTTTGAAAACCCTTTTTGTCGATTGAAAAACCTTTTTTTTTCCAAGGAATTGCTCATTTTGGGGGGGAACCCCCAAATTTTTGACCTCCACACAATACCACAGCCCATAAAAAACTGAATGAGGGAATAAAACGTTTGAAAGGGAATTTTTTTTTTCATTTAAAAGATATTTTCCGGGGAAATTGGTAGGGGTTATTATCAAAAAAATTGGAAACCCTGAATAAATAGTTAGTTTTGGATCCTATAGCATATATGTATGTAGTTTTTAAAAAACGAGTGATCAAAATTGTTCTGAAAAGAGTTTTTTACCCCTTGTGGGGGTTTTATTCGGTGTTTTTTTAAGAGTTGATAATTTTTTTTAAAAAAGAAAATAAAAAAAAAAACCCTTTTTGGTTCTTTTTTTTAAAATGTTAGTTTGGGCCCATGACATTTATTTTTTGAAGATAATTTCATTTAAATGTTGACCGCGGCTGCGTCTTAGGTGGTCCATTCGGAAAGTCCAATTTTGGGCAACCTTTTTCAATTTGGCCCGGAAAGCCCGAATTTTTTTTGGGGGAAAATGTTGTCTTCCTTTTGGAATAGTTGCTGGCTTATTTCGAAAACTTTTAACGAGAGCCCCAAAAAAAAGCCCTTCCCAAATTTAAAGGGCGGGGATTTGGGGTAATTTAGGGTCCTTTTTCGAGATAAAATTTTCCGAATTTTTCCCTCAAAGGGCCCAAAGAATGGGGCGAGCTGGGGGGCATGTAGGGGATTTTGTTAAAAACCATGTAAACCCAAGTTCAGTTTTCCTTTTTTTGGCAAAAAAAATTTGGTTAGCATCGAACGATAGCGATCGCCATTCACCGAACTTTAGGCCCAAAAAAACATTTTTTGAAAAAAAAATTTCCAATGTTTCCACCAGCGTAAAAACCACCCAAACAGTGCATTTTTGGGGACATGGGCTTTCCCTGAACGGTTTCCCGGTTCTTTTCCCCCCAAAATGGGCAAATTTTGTTTATTTACGAGCCATTCAACCGGGAAATGAGCCTATCGCTGAAAAAAATTTTTTTTTGGACGTGTGGGAAAAACATTTCAAACCCAAAACCCCTTGTTTTTGGGTAAAAAAATTTTAAGATTTGCAAGCGTTGCCGTTAGTAAGTCTATTCATGATAAAATGTCAAAGCAACTGAGCATCTTTTTTTGGGAACCCCATGTCTGAAACCCCACGTGATCTTTTTAAAATCTTAATGCATGAAAATTTAACCCTTTCAAAAAATCACCTGATATATCTTAAATGAGAAAAAAAGTTAATTTTTTCTTTTTTTTTTTAGGGGTATATTGTTGTATCATGAGTTTTTTTACGTTATTTAAATAAGTTTTACCTAACGGGAATACCTTCAATATGCAAAGGAAAATTTAACGTTTGTAATTTTTATTTCCCAAAATAATTCCAGATTATAGACGAGCGATGCAAAGATAAAAATTAAAATTTTAAAATTCAATTTTGGGATAACCTTTTTGGTTTCGGCATTTTCCCCCAAAAGGGTTTGGTCGCGGCCTCTTAGCCGGCCCCATAAAAACCCGGTCTCCCTGAAAAAATTTTTTTATTTTGGGGGGAGTGTATGTGTGTGTTTTCTTTTTTCCTATAAATGTGCTATAAATGCTTTAAAGTGTACGTGTGTGTATGTGTTTTTAAACGTTTCCCAATTTGTATGCCCCTTATCCTTCACCTCCAGGCCCCGAGTTGGCTGGGGGAGCTGCGGGGAATGTCTGTGGGTAATATACCCAAGGGGTTGTTGTTAAAAATAGTAGCAATAAAGGTATTTTGGTCACATTATAGTCATTCCCGGAAAATTTGGGAATTTTAAACACACAAAAGCAAGTATATGTTTTTAAAAAAAAATGACTAAGCCAGCAGCACCGATGTTTATAGCACTAAAAAACAAAATAACGAAAATTTCAGATTTTCCAACGGTTTTTTGTGGGTTTCACCCCAGCACAGGTAGATATAACGAAATTTATAAACCCAAAAAGTTATATACTGGATATTTTTATATATAATATAAAATATGTACGTTTTTATGTATGAAATATAGACCATAAGAGCATGAGGGAAAAACTGGGGGGGGGTGAGAATGAGATTTACAGGGCAAGACTGTTATCAAAAAATTCCCCCTTTTTTCCTACTGACTTTGCGGGAGTGATGAAAAAAAACAAGAAAACCAGTAAAAAAAATTAAACCCAACTGGCATAATGAAATAGAGCTAGAATAAAGTTTTTATTGAATTAAAAGTTGTGTTTGTTGTTTTTTTTATATGAGCAGATACTGAGTTCGGTTCACCCTTTGGAAAACCAGCTTTAAACATCAAAAACAACAAAACTTGAGCCAACAACCTGAAATCCAAAGAAATAATTCCCCAACAGGTCCCTTTTTGGACTGAGAGGCAATTGAAAAGGGGAAAGCCCTCTTCAAACGAAAAAAAGTTACTTCTCACCCCCTTCCCCCCATATTGCGGCAGCATGGACGATGAAAATTTTCGATAAAATGGCGTCTGACTTTTCGAAAAAGGTTTTTGAAAAATGCCCATTGGTCCCAGCGCAAAAAAGGAAGGGAATGCGACTGTTGGAACGTTTTCCCAAATTGAGACAGCGGCTTTTTTGGCCGGGTAATGTCCTCTGAAGGGATGAAAAACCCAACCGGGAGAGTATTCCCCGAAGTACCCCCCGGAGAAGCAGAGGGAAGAGGAAGAACTTACCCTTTTGGGAAAAGATCGGGTGGGGGAAAGACTTTCACATTTGGACCCCCAAGGGCCCAAAAATGAAAAGGAAGAACAATCGGGAAAATTTGGGCCCATACCCCAAGGCGGTATCTACGTCAAAAAAAAAGAAGAATCCCCCATAAAAATAAAACAAAGGAGCAAAGAAGGGGATGAGCCAAAAAGGCCTTTTCAAAGGAAATTTTTTTGTGTTGCAAAGGGAACTCACCCCGTAATAATGGGGATGCACTCCCGGTGAATTTCCTCGTTTTTTTTAAAATAAAGCCCCCCAAAAACTTTGGGATTTATAAAAAAAAAACTTTTTTTAGGCGGGGACTAACGAGTTTGAAATTTTTCCGTTAATGATTAGGGCCCCTTTCAAATCTATGAAAAGTGAGGGAACTTATGTACTTGAAATTGTCAAAACCCTCTTTACTTTTTTATAAGATCACCTCGTTGGAGACTTGGTCTCTTCATTAGTAGTTTTCGATTCGAAAAACCACCAAGTATCTAATGTCCCTTCAGCAGTAGATGTAAAGTAAAAACAAGAGGGTTTTAAAGGGTTTTTTTTCCAGGAACGCAAGGCCCCATTAATTAAAAAAATGCGCTGCAGTTTTTGGGTTTTACTGGGGTTTTAAATAACCCAAACCGGGATTCTAAAAAGAGAGACCCAGATTCTTAGATTAGAAATGTCAGTTTTTTCATTAGACTTTTGACTCACTAACAAATATTTATTTGTAATGTATTTGGGAACCCCGGAAAAAAAAGTGTTTTCTCTGTGTACTTGATTGTGGGGGTTTTGAAGTGAGACTTTCAAACTCCAAATAAGTTTTTCCCAAAAACTTGAGACCCCTACATAATAGACCATGTAACTTGATCACATATTTTGGAAAAGGTATTTCTGGTTGATAAATTTTTTGGGGTTTAAAAAACCCAAAAGACCAACCCAAAACTCCCCGTTTGCATATTTTCCCCCCTGGGTTTTCATCCCAAATTTTTTATGACCTGGGGGTGATTTCGCCCTATCGATGTTCTTTGGGGGTCATTTGACGGGGCTCGAAATTAAGGTTGTTAAGTTTTGTACGCAGGGGAATTTCCCCGATGGGAAAATGAGACGAGAATTTCATGTTTAAAGTAGAGATCACTCGATTTTCGAATTTTGGGAAAAAATCGGCCCAAAATAGTGTTGTAAGTAATTAAAATAGAGTTCCTGTATATAATATATAATTTTACGCGCCACATTCAACCCCTTTTTTTTGGGGATTTTTCCCCTACTTAGGGGGGTAATAAAAAAAAAAAAAAAAAAAACCCTTTTCCAGATGATAAATTTGACAGATCCGAATCTCAGCAATGTAAATAATGTTAATTTTGGGTTTTTGGTTAATATTAAGCCAAAAAGGGCCCCCATCTGGGGGAAGATGATTTTTCGATGAATGCATTTTTTCCGAGAATGGAATATAGTACATCATTGATGACATCTTAAAGAATATATGAGCCAGAGTACCTGCGTCCGGCAAAAACGCCGAAAGGAAAGAGATAACGAAAGTTTACTGAAATCGATGTTTAAAATTTTTTAATCTTTCCTCCCATCTTTAAAGCAAACGAAACTGTTTATCGAAATTATTTTATTTTGAGTGTTTTCATTGCGCAAATTATATCCTTTTTTTTTTCATGTATAGTGCATACAACCCAAAATAATACCACACAAATACCCCCACATGCATATAAAACTTATATATGAAAGTTAATATGTTTTATGTTAAATATATAAAAACCCCCTAATCAGCTGTTAAAAAATACTTGAATAAGAGCGTGTTTTCAAAATTAGGGACGCTGAGGGAAAAATACACGAGACGTTCCCCCGCATCGGGATATATGCGAATTTTTGCCTTATGTTCTAAAAATGTATAAGGAAAAAATAAAGGGCCTTCCCGTTACTGAAAGATAGAATGGATACCCTCAAAAGCCCTATGAGGCCCCTTATGCCAGGGGGCTTGTTTCCCCTTCACCACCTCAAAGTACTCAAAAGGGTAAAGCCCTGTACCATGCAAAATATAAATATATTATCAAATTTTTTATTATGTTTAGAGTATATCTAACAAGGGGTTCCCAAAAAAACGGACTTTTGGGGAACCCCCGGGGCGCCATCTTTTTCGACTGGGCGTTAGGGAATTTTACCTTTTCTTTATCGATTTTCCATGAGAATTTATGACAGTTATTTATTGAAGGGAAATTTTGCGTTTTTGGGGGAGGATGTTTTTTGTTATCGGTGGGAAAAAGAGCTTTTGAACAAAGACCCAAAATTAAATTTTTTTTTTTAAAATTTTAAAATTTTTCCGAAACGTTTTAATTGATGGAAAAGTTAGGCGATGATTGCCTATCCCAGCAGAGTGCACTAAAAGGGGTTTTAACGTTATCAAAGTGGCCGGGGGAATAAATGACAATCAACCCTGTGGGCCAACCAAAACCGGGGTTTACCGGAAATTTATCGAAACTAAGGAATTCATCCAAAAAACAGCCAAAATCATTGAAATTCATGGAAAAGAAATTGAACGTCTAATTAAAGGGGTGTGCACGGGGTTTTTTCCCAAAAATTTACTGACGACCAAAAATTGCTCAGAACCAAAAATCTGGGCGGCGCTTGGGCCGATTATTTTACCAAAAACCAAATTTTGCCCATTAACCACTCCCCGTATTCACTGATATAGCACTGTGCGACTTCCCTTTCTTTTTGGAAAAAAGGATTTTCCCAGAAAGGATAAAGGGGGAGACGTTATCCCATTTAAAGGGCTTGCACCGGGATACCCGGGGATTGGGCCAACGAGCTAAAAACATCGTTGACATGCTTTTACCGTGGGAAAAGCTGTATTGAAGCAGAAAGGGGGATTTT
>NW_026093434.1:0-4591 GCF_024586455.1 Bactrocera neohumeralis | reverse complement strand
AAGAAGATTTTCTTGTATATACGTGTTTTAGCAATAGATATTGAATTTCTTCAAATCATTAACATCAAATATTTAAGGTAACTAGCCTTCTTCATCTTGCTGAAGTTGACATAAAGCCATAACGGCAGTGCATTTGGAAGAATTCGACAATCTTATATTCAGGTATAAATTCGATTTGCTTGTATATACACATTTAGCAGTCGATATTGAGTTGTTTCAAATCATTAACATCAAATATTTAAGTTAATTAGCCTTCTTCATCTTGCTGAAGTTGACATAAAGCCATAACGGCACTGCATTTGGAAGAATTCGACAATCTTATATTCAGGTATAAAGTAAATTTTCTTGTATATACACATTTAGCAATAGATATTGAATTTCTTCAAATCATTAACATCAAATATTTAAGTGTAAATAACCTTCTTCATCTTGCTGAAGTTGACATAAAGCCATAACGGCAGTGCATTTGGGAGAATTCGACAATCTTATATTCAGGTATAAAGTAGATTTTCTTGTATATACACATTTAGTAGTCGATATTGAGTTGCTTCAAATCATTAACATCAAATATTTAAGACAACTAACCTTCTTTATCTTGCTGAAGTTGACATAAAGCCATAACGGCAGTGCATTCGGAAGAAATAGACAATCTTATTTTCAGGTATAAAGTCGATTTTCTTGTATATACACATTTAGCAGTCGATATTGAGTTGCTTCAAATCATTAACATCAAATATTTAAGTTAATTAACCTTCTTCATCTTGCTGAAGTTGACATAAAGCCATAACGGCAGTGCATTTGGGAAGAATTCGACAATCTTATATTCAGGTATAAAGCGATTTTCTTGTATATACACATTTAGTAGTCGATATTGAGTTGCCCTAAATCACTAATTTAACATATTTAAGTTAATTAACCTCCTTCATCTTACTGAAGTTGACATAAAGCGATAACGGCAGTGCATTTGGGAGAATTCGACAATCTTATATTCAGGTATAAACTCGATTTTCTTGTATATACACATTTAGCAGTCGATATTGAGTTGCTTCAAGTCATTACCATCAAATATTTAAGTTAATTAACCTTCTTCATCTTGAAGTTTCAAAAGATGACATAAAGCGATAACGGCATTCTATAAAGCCATTTTGGGATAAATTCGAGAACAATCTTATATTCAGGTATAAAGATCATGATTTTCGCCTTAGTATATACACATTTAAGTCGAAAGTTGCTACAGAAATAAGCCAGCAACTATTCCAGCTTTTAAGACAACTTCTTCATCCAAAAATTGACACTAAATGCCATCGGCAGTGCATTTGGAAAATTGACTTTAATGGATTCAGGTATAACGATTTTCTTGTATATACAACATTTAAAGTGAAATTGACTTCAAAATCAAATATGTCATGAACCAATCTATTTTGCTGAAACATAAAGAACCGATGATTTGGGATATTCAGGTTTTATAAAAGTTATAAAGCTTTTCTTGTATATACACATTTAGCAGTCGATATTGAGTTGCTTCAAATCATTAACATCAAATATTTAAGTTAATTAGCCTTCTTCATCTTGCTGAAGTTGACATAAAGCCATAACGGCAGTGCATTTGGGAGAATTCGACAATCTTATATTCAGGTATAAAGTCGATTTTCTTGTATATACACATTTAGTAGTCGATATTGAGTTGCTTCAATCACTAATTTAACATATTTAAGTTAATTAACCTCCTTCATCTTACTAAAGTTGACATAAAGCCATAATGGCAGTGCATTTGGAAGAACATGACAATATTATATTCAGGTATAAAACGGACCTTCTTGTATATACATATTTAGCAGTCGATATTGAGTTGCTTCAAATCATTAACATCAAATATTTAAGTTAATTAGCCTTATTCATCTTGCTGAAGTTGGCATAAAGCCATAACGGCAGTGCATTTGGAAGAATTCGACAATCTTATAATCAGGTATAAAGTAGATTTTCTTGTATATACATATTAACAGTCGATATTGAGTTGCTTCAAATCATTAACATCAAATATTTAAGTAAATTGCCTTCGTCATCTTGCTGAAGTTGACATAAAGCCATAACGGCAGCGCATTTGGAAGAATTCGACCACCTTATATTCAGGTATAAAGTCGATTTTCTTGTATATACACATTTAGCAGTCGAGATTGAGTTGCTTCAAATCATTAACATCAAATATTTAAGTTAATTAGCCTTCTTCATTTTACTGAAGTTGGCATAAAGCCATGACGGCAGTGCATTTGGAAGAATTCGACCAACTTATATTCAGGTATAAAGTCGATTTTCTTGTATAGACACATTTATCAGTCGATATCGAGTTGCTTCAAATCATTAGCATCAAATATTTAAGTTAAGTAGCCTCCTTCATTTTACTGAAGTTGACATAAAGCCATGACGGCAGTGCATTTGGAAGAATTCGACCACCTTATATTCAGGTATAAAGTCGATTTTCTTGTATATACACATTTAGCAGTCGATATTGAGTTGCTTCAAATCAATAACATCAAATATTTTAGTTAATTAGCCTTCTTTATTTTACTGAAGTTGACATAAAGCCAAGACGGCAGTGCATTTGGAAGAATTCGACCACCTTATATTCAGGTATAAAGTCGATTTTCTTGCATATACATATTTAGCAGTCGATATTAAATTGCTTTAAATCATTAATTAAATATTTAAGTTAATTAACCTTCTTCATTTTACTGAAGTTGACATAAAGCCAAGACGGCAGTGCATTTGGATGAATTCGACCACCTTATATTCAGGTATAAAGTCGATTTTCTGGTATATACACATTTAGCAGTCGATATTGAGTTGCTTCAAATCACTATCATCAAATATTTAAGTTAATTAGCCTTCTTCATTTTACTGAAGTTGACATAAAGCCAAGACGGCAGTGCATTTGGAAGAATTCGACCACTTTATATTCAGGTATAAAGTGAATTTTCTTGCATATACACATTTAGAAGTCGATATTGAGTTGCTTCAAATCATTAACATCAAATATTTAAGTAAATTAACCTTCTTCATCTTATCGAAGTTGACATAAAGCCATAACGGCAGTGCATTTGGAAGAATTTGACAATCTTATATTCAGGTATAAAGTCGATTTTCTTGTATATACACATTTAGCAGTCGATACTGAGTTGCTTAAATCATTAACATCAAATATTTAAGTTAATTAACTTTCTTCATTTTACTGAAGTTGACATAAAGCCATAACGGCAGTGCATTTGGAAGAATTCGACAATCTTATATTTAGGTATAAAGTCGATTTTCTTGTATATACACATTTAGTAGTCGATATTGAGTTGCCCTAAATCACTAATTTAACATATTTAAGTTAATTAACCTTCTTCATCTTACTAAAGTTGACATAGAGCCATAACGGCAGTGCATTTGGAAGAATTCCACAATCTTATATTCAGGTATAAAGTCGATTTTCTTGTATATTCACATCTAGCAGTCGATATTGAGTTGCTTAAAATCATTAACATCAAATATTTAAGATAATTAACATTCTTCTTCTTGCTGAAATGGGCATAAAGCCATAACGGCAGTGCAGTTGGAAGAACTCGACAATCTTATATTCAGGTATAAAGTCGGCTTTCTTGTATATACACATTTAGCAGTCGATATTGAGTTGCTTCAAATCTTTAATATCAAATATTTAAGATATTTAACCTTCTTCGTCTTGCTGAAGTTGATAAAGCAGAAGCGCGTGGAAAATTCGACAACCTTGTAACGATGTTCTTGTATATACAGTAGTCGATATTGAATTGAATCATTAACATTTAATATTTAATCACCTTCTTCATCTTACTGAAGTTGACATAGAGCCATAACGGCATTGCATTTGGAAGAATTCGACAATCTTATATTCAGGTATAAAGTAGATTTTCTTGTATATTCACATTTAGCAGTCGATATTGAGTTGTTAAAAATCAATAAATCAAATATTTTTTTAAAACCCTTCTTTTTTTCTAAGTTTACATAAAAAGAGGGCAGGTTTAAAATTCGACCACCTTATATTCAGGTAAAAAAGTCGATTTTCTTGTATATGCACTTTGATATATTGAGTTTTTCAAATCTTAAACCTAAAATTTTTAAAGATAATTAACCTTTTCATCTTGCTAAGTTGGCATAAAACCTGGCAGTGGGAGAACGAAAACATATTCGGTATAAAGCCCCGTTTTTTTGTAAAACACATTTGCAGTCGATATTGGTTGTTTCCATCATTAAATCAAATATTTAAGATAATTAACCTTCCTCCTGCAAGTTGGGAAAAGCCATAACGGCAGTTTTTTGGGAAGAATTCAAACCATATTCGGTATAAAGTCGTTTTCGGTATATACACATTTAGCAGTCGATATTGAGTTGTTCAAATCACTTCATCAAATATTTAAGTTAATTAGCCTTCTTCATTTTAAAGTTAAATAAAGCAAGAGGGCTTATTTGGAAAATTCGAACTTATATTCAGGATAAAAAATTTTCTTTTTCACATTTAAAGTCGGGGTTGAGTTTTCAAATCATTAACATCAAATTTTTAAAATAAATTTAAACC
>NW_026093433.1:0-5076 GCF_024586455.1 Bactrocera neohumeralis | reverse complement strand
CAGCTGCGGCCCCCGAAGGGACAGGCAAGTGTTGCGTAATACTTGCCGGTGATAAGTCGGCAAAACAACAACAAAAAAATGGAGGAAAAAAATTTTTGGGTTTTTGAAACTTTTCCGTTTGTCACTTGCAGCCAGCGGCACTAAATGACGCACGGGCATGTAAATGGGACGTTTGCGGCAGCCTAAATTCCATTTCGGCTTATTTTCGTTATGCATTTTCGAATACTTTTTAATTTTGAGCCACACCCGGATTTATTACACATTTATTTGAATAGTTTAGCTTAGCGACTGCGTTGGCTTGTTTTTTTTCCCCACCAAAAATACAGCCCCTTAGAAAATTTTAGGGGAAAATGGTATATGCATGGATTTGTTGTCACAAGGGGAAATTTCCCAAATATCCATACCAAAAACAAAACAAAAAAAAAAAAAACAAATACATATAAACTCATACATAAAAAAATATGCAAAAATTTTCCCAAAATTTTTCCCCGGCGGGATGGCCAAATGTTATTAGCAACTTTTTTGCGAGAGTATAAAAATGACGCCTTTGAATTACATGAAAATATCTGAGAGATTTACCGATATTTTCGGTGAAAAATAGGTTAGGTTAGGCACTGAGTTCTTCGTGTTCGATATCAGGGTCCTTGAGAAGTTATAGTCCGATCACGACAATTTTTCCACAAGGGATACCTCAGCTCAAATACCGTATTTGTGTAAAGTTTTATTCCGCTATCATCATTGGTTCCTAATGTATATATTATACAGAGAAGGCATCAGATGGAATTCAAAATAGCGTTATATTGGAAGAAGGCGTGGTTGTGAACCGATTTCCCATATTTCGTACATGTCATCAGGGTGTTAAGAAAATATTATATACCGAATTTCATTGAAATCGGTCGAGTAGTTCCTGAGATATGGTTTTTGGTCCATATGTGGGCGACGCCACGCCCATTTTTAATTTTTAAAAAAAGCCTGGGTGCAGCTTCCTTCTGCCATTTCTTCCGTAAAATTTAGTGTTTCTGACGTTTTTGTTAGTCGGTTAACGCACTTTTAGTGATTTTCAACATAACCTTTGTATGGGAGGTGGGGCGTGGTTATTATCCGATTTCTTCCATTTTTGAACTGTATATGGAAATGCCTGAAGGAAACGACTCTGTAGAGTTTGGTTGACATAGCTATAGTATTTTCCGAGATATGTACAAAAACTTAGTAGGGGGCGGGGCACGCCCACTTTTCTAAAAAGATTGCGTCCAAATATGCCCCTCCCTAATGCGATCCTTTGTGTTAAATTTCACTTTAATATCTTTATTTATGGCTTAGTTATGACACTTTATAGGTTTTCGGTTTCCGCCATTTTGTGGGCGTGGCAGTGGGCGATTTTGCCCATCTTTGAACTTAACCTTCTTATGGAGCCAAGAAATACGTGTACCAAGTTTCATCATGATATCTCAATTTTTACTCAAGTTATAGCTTGCACGGACGGACGGACGGACAGGACAGACGGACGGATGGGGACAGACAGACATCCGATTTCAACTCTACTCGTCACCCTGATCACTTTTGGTATATATAACCCTGTCAAAATATAATTGCTTTCCATTCAAGAACTTGAAATGGTCTGAATTGAAATTACTAAATGCGAGATTTCGATAAATTCACAAAAATTTTTTTTTGCCTAAAGACTTTACTCTTTAGATAGATATCTTTAAACCAGCTGGGTTGCGAACCTTCCCACAAGGGGCCGGATATTCCTGGTACATGCCCTTAAATCGTAATCAGCAACGTCATGTTAACATAAAATATTGCAACAAGTAGATGCTGTCATTGAATATCGTCAATGATAGTCAATTAAAGCGTTGCGCTACATACAAAAATATGTTCTACAGAATGAGATTTGCTTATCAAACGGCAAAAGAAGTGATCCATTTTGAGGCGCATTGTTACCTGGCGATGAAAAAGTTCACAAAAATGTCGTGAAGAGATCATGGTCTAAAATAATGAACAAGCTCAAACTCGTCAGGTCACAAAAAGAGAGATTATGTTGTCTCGGAGGGACACATGCGAAACCGTTCAAATAAATAGAGTTTTTGCGGATATACCACAGGTTATTTCTGAAGTTATAGACCGAGTCGATTTAAAAAATTGAGCGATGCGTTGTAGTGTTCCGCCATACAAGCGATTTCAAAGCATTGTGCAGCTTGAATGGGATGTGCTACCACATCCATTATATTCTCCAAACTTGGCACCTGCGGATATCTTAGTTATGGTCTCTGAAAAGTTTTTTGGGTCAATCCGGACGTCAAAACCACTCCAGGAGAGCAAAGATCTAAATATTTTATGTACGTGGAAGCATTGCCCGAGGATGGCAAAAGTATTGGATCAAAATTAAGAATGATAAGTCTTGTATAAAATGTTTTAACACAATAAAAAAACGTGTTTAAATTGTCCTAAAAACGAAATCGATCTTATTTAGTTTGTGTCCATTTTTGAACATTTGTAAAAATATGAAATGTCAAAAGATGTGTTTGTCCAATAGAGGATGGAAAATTTAAATAATAGACGAAAACATTTTGTAAAAAAATGACATGATAACTTCTCCTTTTCACTTTGGTTAAGGCAAAATGCTTAGAAGGGGCGCAGAATTTGGCATTTGCCTAGGGTGGTGAAAGACCTCGGGCCGGCCACCACTCCGCTGACACATCTGGGTAAGCCCATGATGAAAGAGAAACTCAATATCGGCTTTGATATCGAGACGGAACAGTGATTAGCATTGAAAACCACTGGTTTGTTGGGCTTTATACGGTGGGATACACTATAAATTGTTTTCAACAAAAGACGGTCAGCAAGGAGTTTTATTTGACCGTACTGAAGCGCTTGGTGAGAACATCTTCGCACAATTTTTCTAAGAACAGATAGCATTTTACATGAATTCAACCACCAGATATCCGTCCACATGTGATTTTTTTCTCGTTCCCTAAACAGTATCTACGGCCATTGCATTCTTTATTTTGCCTAAAAATCGATGCTTTAATTCTCTTCGCAAAGTGCTTTTAAAAGTGTTTTGAATAAACACCATCTCTTTTCGGGATATTGAGCGAATTTGCGATTTCATCTGATGGAGATTATCATTCTGATCTTCAGCGCAACAGTTTTCTTTTTGATAAATAAATATTTTGTAAAACATCTTAATATAAAATTTATACGAACGGGAATTTTTTGTAAAATTTCCCTGACAAATTTCAGTTCGGGAAATACATATGTTTTATGTAAAATAAAACTAATTTAAACACTAAATGTTTTTATTGTCAGTATTTTCACGAATAAAAAAAATAGTCTGAAGCATTTAGTGAATGTTAATTAAAACTTACTGCATTTATATCCAACCATATGTATATATATGGACATCATTGTTATAAAATTCAAACTAAAGGAAATCACCTAACAAGTATCTACGGCTATTAGCAGAGGCTTCTCATTTTGCCAAAAAATCGATGTGCAATGTTGGATAGTGTGTATGCGGAATCTGATTGCTTTAAACAAACGCATCATTACTGATAACGAGACGATTTTGGCGATTTTATCATATGACTTACCATTCTCCCATATTCAGTATTTTTCAGATCATACTTTTTCCAATTAAAATTATTAAAAGATTTTTGTAACTTTCAATCAAAATATAGTAAGAGCTTTGCATAAAACATCTTAATATGAAAAACCCGAAATATACGAACGGAATAGGAAATGTTTAAAATTTCCCTCCGACAAATTTTGTTCAGCGAAATACTGTATTTCTATTGAAAATAAACGTAAATAAACACTACTTTTATTCCTCAGCATTTTACAAATAGGTGAAAAATATGTATATGGACATCATTGTTATAAAAACTTAAAAATAAATCCCGAAAAATGCACACTGTTTGCATGGTTTGTATGCAGCACTGGAATTCAAATCATATTTTTATTATTTTTAACAAAAATACGGTGAATGGGAAATTAAAGGTAAATTTTGATTCAATAAAACATATTTTTCACCAAAATGGGGAACCTGGAACTTGGGTTCACTATGTGGGGATCAACAGTAATTACATGCTTTTTCGAATTCTTTGGCCATTTTGACAGAAATATATAAGAAAAATAAAAAGAATTGGACCCGTTTAAGATATTATATTTTTAATCATCTTTAAATGTATAGGACAAAGGATTTTTCTACCAAGCTCATTGTATAAATAAATATATGTATATATTTTTTTTGAAAACTGACATTTACGTATATATGTAACTTTTAAAATATTTTTGACATTTTCCCAATATTGATACATATCCGAACGGGACCTAAATTAAAAACACATCACCATGGAAATAATAAATAGAAATTATCTGATCAAATGAAATAAAAGGTTATGAACCAAAATAACGTTTCAAATAAAGAATACACGATCGAGATTTTGCAAGCTTTTTTTTGAAAGCATTGAAGTTAAAAATCACCTTATATATAGTATATGACGTTTTCTTAACTATTCAACAAAATAGTGAATGGTGCAACAAAAATAACTTTTAGAAACTTTTTTATATTATAATCAAACGGTTATTTTTAAATTTTTGTCACAGTTATATATCGATTAAAAAAATTTAAATTTAAATTTTTGAGACATACCATGCCATACTTTTACTCTCTTTATCACATGCTAAGTAGTATTTCGTTATCTAGGGGGTTTATTGTCTCTGGGAGAGTTGAAAATATGCGTGATTACGTTTTTAAAAAATGTTGTTGGGGAAAAAATGAAAATAATTACTTAATCTTGAGGAAAAATATAAAAAAATTCAGAGTTATAGGACAGAAAATTTTTTGCATAAAAAATAAATATTTTAGCTCATTAGATTGGTGATTAAATATTTCCAAAGGGTTTTTATTTATTCCCTATCAGCCATATGAAAATGACCCTTTTGTCTGGTATATTTGGGTTTATAAAAGTTTTTTGTTTCTGAATTCAAAAAAAATAAGAATAAATAGGTTTTTTTCCCCAAAATTTTATTTTTTATTTAAATTCTTCGTTACACCACAGACATGCTTTTTTG
>NW_026093432.1:0-5856 GCF_024586455.1 Bactrocera neohumeralis | reverse complement strand
TCGTCAACAAGAATTGGGGCCTCAAACCAAGTATAGTAAAGTGGATGTATACGGCGGTCATAAAACCTAGACTTACATATGGAGCCCTAGCATGATGGCCAGCGCTAAACAAACAATACAACATAAAAAATTAAATGGTATACAAAGAGCAGCATGTGCGGGTGTTACTGGTGCAATCAGTTCATGTGCGACTGATGCGCTCAATGTGATCCTGCATCAACTACCAATGGACATTTTAATACACAAAACGGCAGCTATTGCGGCGATAAGAATAAAAGAATTGGGAGGTTGGAATCAGCAGCACTATGGACATAGTGTCATCCTAAACAAGCTCACCATTAATAAATCAGACTACATTCTCTCAAAGCTGGATTTCAACAGACACTTCTGGTGAGGATACCATCTAGACAAGAATGGAGAAGAGGTTCAATAGGAGAGGGAGGATACCATCTCCAGTCTATACCGGCGGGTCCAAAATGGACTGCGGAGTAGGCACGGGGGTATTCTCCGCTGATCTAGGCTTATCTCTCTCTATACGTCTACCGAACTCGGCTAGCATCTTCCAAGCAGAAGTACTAGGCATAGAAAAAGCCTGCGAAGCTCTATTAGAAAACCACGGGAATATAAACAAAGCAACTATATTTATGGATAGCCAGGCGGCGCTCCCTGGCATTTTCTTCACCCATGACAAATTCCAGCGTAGTTAACAACTGCAAAAAGAGCGCTAAGCTCAATAAAAGACAAGCTTCAACTAAACTTGATTTGCGTTCCCGGCCACGGAACATTTCGGTAACGAAAAAGCAGACGAGTTGGCAAAAGGCTGGAGCTTTCCTCAACGAACCGAGGTGGCGCTAATACCAAGCCCGCTGGGTCGATCAAAGGAGAGATCAATTGACAATTTCAACAAATTGCAAACAACAGTGTGGAAAAAACATTACAAAATGCGTCATAACTAAAAATTATGGCCAACATATGACAGGAGAAGAACCAACGACATACTAAACAGGTCAAGAAAAAGTATTTACAGAGTAACATCCAAAATGGGCATGCCCTACAACGACATCCGCCGTGGCTGCGGAGTAGCAGGTAACAAAACAATCTTCCACTTTCTGTACGAACGCCCAGCTCTAGCACATATTCCGCACAAAAACACTTGGAATCCATCAAGCACCAAACCTTTAATGGATTTCCACTAAAAGAATATCGGACATAAGTAGTTTCATCATTTGTGTATGACATACATACTTACTATGTATCAGGTTGGGATTGTTCAAAAGGTGTCTGTGTTTGTCCCTGTATGAGAGGCTACGTTTGATGTGCAAACCAGTCATCGTAGTAGCGGATTTTGAACTCACCGTTCGATTTGGTGCAGCACCATATCAGTTGACTCGGGACCCTTGAAAAGGGTGATCTAAGTTTGCTCTGTTGAAGTGTCAGCTGCGTGGTGTATCAGTAAACAGCCACTGCGGTCCTTTGTCTGGGAGTGCTTATTGGGCGCAGGAGCAGTAGCCTTCATTGCCCTGACCGAACCGTCTGTGGTTTCTGGGACGAAGGACAGGCTTCAGGAACTTGGGTAGGAGCATGGTGCCCGAGGGTACACCCATTCTTGTCTATTGTCTTCCGCCCCCTACGCTCTATGAGCT
Organism: Bactrocera neohumeralis; assembly: GCF_024586455.1. Classification (NCBI taxonomy): domain Eukaryota; kingdom Metazoa; phylum Arthropoda; class Insecta; order Diptera; family Tephritidae; genus Bactrocera; species Bactrocera neohumeralis. The sequence goes on along the minus strand of NW_026093432.1, from coordinate 4,213 downwards.
GTAAGAAACAAACCAGTAATTTAGAATGAATTGAGAAAAAACAACAATAGTAGCAATGTACATAACTGCATAACCAGCAACGGCATCAAATTTCCGTCCGTAGGGTGCTGCTAGAAACGGAACTGTTCAGAAGAATGCTGGCCCGTAGAGGATTTAGCGTCGAAACTGACCCCTTTAGACATGCACCACCACAAGTAGGATCACCTAAAGGGGACTTACCATGGATAAGCCTGAAAGAGCGAAATCGTCACCACCTGCGCTGCAAAGAGAGCACGTCCAATTCGGAATAAGCACAACCGAATGGGGACGTTATGTATGAACTAGGGATACGATCAACAGGCTAACGGAAGCAATGCGACTGCTCCCACGATTGATCAATAACAGATCCATGCCTTTATGGCATGGTTGTCTTAATGTTACACCTATTAAGGTCGTCATACCCACCTTCATTGCTTTTAGGACCTCTTGAATCCTTCATGTTTGAAATTTTAATTTTAACATTTTTCATTTCATCCAGATAACTAGTAACACAACTCTTATTAAATTTACTTGAATATAACATTTATGCCATATGAAAAATTTTTATAGTTTTTGAACTATAAATTTTCTTTTATCGCTTAATTTTTAAGTTTATTAACTTTATATTAATTATGGCTTGCTTCAACGTTATTATTTGATCAATTTCTAAATTAATTCCATTGATAAATCTTTTTTAAATCGGTATGATAAATAACTTTTGAGTCGTTTCTTCTCTTCGCTACGTGGCGCCAATTGGATATTCCAAGCGAAGCCAGGTCCTTCTCCACTTGGTCCTTCCAACGGTGGAGGTCTTCCTCTTCCTCTGCTTCCCCCGGCGGGTACAGCGTCGAATACTTTCAGAGCTGGAGTGTTTTCGTCCATCCGGACAACATGACCTAGCCAGCGTAGCCGCTGTCTTTTAATTCGCTGAACTATGTCAATGTCGTCGTATATCTCGTACAGCTCATCGTTCCATCGAATGCGATATTCGCCGTGGCCAATGCGCAAAGGACCATAAATCTTTCGCAGAACTTTCCTCTCGAAAACTCGTAAAGTCGATTCATCGGTTGCTGTCATCGTCCAAGCCTCTGCACCATATAGCAGGACGGGAATTATGAGCGACTTATAGAGTTTGGTTTTTGTTCGTCGAGAGAGGACTTTACTTTTCAATTGCCTACTCAGTCCGAAGTAGCACCTGTTGGCAAGAGCAATCCTGCGTTGGATTTCCAGGCTGACATTGTTGGTGGTGTTAATACTGGTTCCTAAATAGACGAAATTATCTACAACTTCAAAGTTATGACTGTCAACAGTGACGTGAGAGCCAAGTCGCGAGTGCGACGACTGTTTGTTTGATGACAGGAGATATTTCGTCTTGCCCTCGTTCACTGCCAGACCCATTTTCTGTGCTTCCTTGTCCAGCCTGGAGAAAGCAGAACTAACGGCGCGGGTGTTGAGGCCGATGATATCAATATCATCGGCATACGCCAGTAGCTGTACACTCTTATAGAAGATAGTACCTTCTCTATTTAGTTCTGCAGCTCGAACTATTTTCTCCAGAAGCAGGTTGAAGAAGTCGCACGATAGGGAGTCGCCTTGTCTGAAACCTCGTTTGGTATCGAACGGCTCGGAGAGGTCCTTCCCGATTCTGACGGAGCTCTTCGTGTTGCTCAGCGTCAGTTTACACAGCCGTATTAGTTTTGCGGGGATAGCAAATTCAGACATCGCGACATAAAAGCAGCTCCTTTTCGTGCTATCGAAAGCAGCTTTGAAATCGACGAAGAGGTGGTGTGTGTCGATTCTCCTTTCACGGGTCTTTTCCAAGATTTGGCGCATGGTGAATATCTGGTCGGTTGTTGATTTTCCAGGTCTGAAGCCACACTGATAAGGTCCAATCAGTTTGTTGACGGTGGGCTTTAATCTTTCACACAATACGCTCGATAGAACCTTATATGCGATGTTGAGGAGGCTAATCCCACGGTAGTTGGCGCAGATTGTGGGGTCTCCTTTTTTATGGATTGGGCATAGCACACTTAAATTCCAATCGTTGGGCATGCTTTCGTCCGACCATATTTTACAAAGAAGCTGATGCATGCTCCTTATCAGTTCTTCGCCGCCGTGTTTGAATAGCTCGGCCGGTAATCCATCGGCCCCCGCCGCTTTGTTGTTCTTCAGGCGGGTAATTGCTATTCGAACTTCTTCATGGTCGGGCAATGGAACGTCTGCTCCATCGTCATCGATTGGGAATCGGGTTCGCCATTTCCTGGCGTTATAATCTCACTGCCATTCAGCAGGCTGGAGAAGTGTTCCCTCCATATTTTAAGTATGCTCTGGGCATCGGTCACTAGATCACCTTTGGGGTTCTACAAGAGTATGCTCCGGTCTTGAAACCTTCTGTAAGCCGCCGCATTTTTTCGTAGAATTTTCGAGCATTACCCCTGTCGGCCAGCTTATCAAGCTCTTCGTACTCACGCATTTCAGCCTCTTTCTTTTTCTGTCTACAAATGCGTCTCGCTTCCCTCTTCAACTCTCGGTATCTATCCCATCCCGCACGTGTAGTGGTCGATCGTAACGTTGCGAGGTAGGCAGCCTGCTTTCTCTCCGCTGCGACACGGCACTCCTCGTCGTACCAGTTGTTCTTTTGCACTTTCCGAAAACCAATGGTTTCGGATGCAGCTGTACGTAAGGAGTTTGAAATGCCGTCCCACAGTTCCCTTATACCGAGTTGTTGACGAGTGCTCTCAGAGAGCAGGAGTGCAAGCCGAGTAGAAAATCGTTCGGCTGTCTGCTGTGATTGCAGCTTCTCGACGCCGAACCTTCCTTGTGTTTGTTGGTGCGTTTTTTGCTGCACAGAAGCGGGTGCGTATCTTAGCTGCAACAAGATAGTGGTCGAGTCGATGTTAGGACCTCGGAGCGCACGCACATCTAAAACACTGGAGACGTGTCTTCCGTCTATCACAACATGATCGATCTGGTTGGTAGTTTTTCGATCCGGAGACAGCCAGGTAGCTTGATGAATCTTCTTATGCTGGAATCTAGTACTACAGATAACCATATTTCGGGCCCCGGCGAAGTCAATCAGCCTCAACCCATTTGGGGTTGTTTCGTCGTGGAGGCTGAATTTACCGACCGTAGTGCCAAATATACCTTCTTTGCCCACCCTGGCGTTAAAGTCGCCAAGCACGATTTTGACATCGTGGCGGGGGCAGCTCTCATAAGCGCGCTCCCAGCGCTCATAGAAGGCATCTTTGGTCACATCGTCCTTCTCTTCCGTCGGGGCGTGGGCGCAAATCAGCGATATGTTGAAGAACCTCGCTTTGATGCGGATTGTGGCTAGACGTTCATTCACCGGAGTGAATGATAGTACTCGGCGACGGAGTCTCTCTCCCACCACGAATCAAAGAAACTTGCGCTCCTTTATATGGCCACTGTAGTAAATGTCACAAGGACCTATTCGTCTTTGTCCTTGTCCCGTCCATCGCATTTCTTGGACGGCGGTGATGTCAGCCTTTATTTTCGCGAGGACATCAACCAGCTGGGCAGCGGCACCTTCCCAATTAAGGGTCCGGACATTCCAGGTGCATGCTCTAATTTCGTAGTCCTTATTTCGTTTGCCATGGTCGTCATCAGCTTGGTCCCAAACCCAGACCCCTATGGAAATATTTCGCCTTCTCAGCTCGCCTTCAGAGGATGTTCTTGAAGCTACCCAGAGGATACTTGGTCAAAGACCGGATAGTGTAAAAAGAATCGTTTCTGGCCACTCCCAAGTGAATGGCGATCAGAGAACTTTCCTCACTTGCGTGAACTTCTACACATGACTCCATCCTCCTTACCATCTGTTTATTGAAGAAAACAGGTATCATTATTTTGTTATTATCTGTTTGTAACTGTTTCAATAAGTTCAACACTTCTTTCCTGCCATCTCCTGTTATACTCCTTAATTGATCCTTTTATTGTAGAAATAGTATGGTTGAAATGGTTGTTTATTGAAGTTTGTTTATTTAAATTAATTATCGCAAAAGCTACTATTTACTAAATGTAGGCAATTTGTTTGTGAAAATCAACAAAGTGATAAGCATTGTCTGAATTTCATATAGTCAGGTTCAGATACTTCCACAAGAAAAAAAAATACCTGTTCTTTTATTATTATGGTTTAAAAGTTTTTTTCTATTCCATCGGGTTTATTTCATTTTCTATT
>NW_026093431.1:0-5900 GCF_024586455.1 Bactrocera neohumeralis | reverse complement strand
CCCCTTTGCCTTTCCTGTTATGGTCGTCCACCCGCCGGGTTGGCCAGCTTCTGGGAGGGGGCGTTGCCCACCTCTTCTGCGCCTTCTCCTCCTTCTCTCTCTTGCGCCGTCAGCTAAACTTCAGCCTAGCCCCTCGACCCCCTTACCTTCCACTGCCTCGATCTCCTTCTTATTTTCCACTACCGTAGTCCTTTGTCGTTGCCCTTGTCCGTCATCAAGTCCATCGTTTATGTTTGTTTTGTTTTTGTTGCTGTTCATTCTGGTCTTTCGACCCTTGGCTCAAACAGGGTGAGCTGTCGGGTCTATGTTCTTTATGGGGAACTGAAAGGTCCGCCACGCCAGAGCCCCTTGACGCGGAATACAGCCACATTAACCTCCTGGCTGCAAAGTTCCAGTGGGCACGGGAGTCGCATAACACCCTGGATTAGGAGGTGGTAGCTCTTGGTTAGCGCACACATGCGGCATCCGACATCCCGCGTGGTCCGTGCTTAACAGCACCAGTTGCACAGGATTGGGGGCGCCGAGTATGCCTTTGCGCCTAGCCCCTGCACCGCGGCAGGTGCCTACCATTCGCAGAGTGCGTGATACATTCTTTACCAGCTACTCATTGTTCTCTGCTCAGTTAATTTCATGTGACAAACCGGTATTGTGTTCACTGTAAAATTGTGAAAAAAATAAGTTATTCGTTTCCTATCACTTCAATTGGAAAAAATCAAATTGTGAAAATTTTCATTTAATTTCTACAGCAGGCATTTCTCAGGTTAAATTCACCAATCTGTCCATAGTCCAAAATGCCTAAAGGACGACGTGCGAACATCGGTCGCCGCACAAGACATGCAAGCCAGCAACAAGTTTATTCAGTTAACTGCCGAAGAAAAATAAAATTCAACATATGGCTTGGGGCATCATTGGCATCATACAATCGCGCGTTTACATCTAATACGATCCCACTGCGAACAACAGTGATGATGAAAATTTAGATATGACAAATGACGATCATATGTCGATTGCAACGTTATGTTCAAAAGAGATACATGATTGTGCTGCGCAAGTGGAAAAGTCAAACCATCCGGATCCATTACTTACACCACTTCAGCCACTGAAACCATTGTTTGATGGAAGTGATCCTGATTCTAGCCATTTTCTTTTCAACAATACATCCTTGAATACAATAATAACGCTTTCGCATGACTTCCTTTGGAGCTAATATCATTCGAGAAGACGGATTCATGCCCACTTGCAAGGTTAGCGATCACTCACACCAACAAAATGAATTGCAACACATAACAACTACATATACTCCACACACTACACCATCACACGATCAGAAGTTATACCGTATTCTTCAACAAATCATTGTTTGCAATTACAGATACAAGGACAAATATATCATTTGCATGGTTCAATGGTGCCAAGACCAGATGAACCGCATCAATTTTTGCAAATATATTTTATTTCGTCGATGGTGGATCAGCTGAATGTGCGGTGCAATATACAGGGAACACAGCAGTTAAAGAGACGAATTATTGAACAGTTACAAGCATTTTTTCACACTAATAATGCTGTGGTTAATATGTTCAAAACGGTGGGTGCAAATAACGTCACTTGACTTTATTTCAATTGGAATGGAAATAAAGGTTCGCCATGTATCCAATTGAAATGGAAATAAGAACACATTAAAATGGACTGTAAATGAGAAATAAAGACACATTCCACATATTGCAAATGAGAAATAAAGTCACTTTTTAATTTCGTACTCTGGTAACGCTACCTTCTGTTATTTGAAACTTCATGTTTAAATGACTTAAGCATCTCCCCGCTTGTATACCCCACTCTACCTGGGAAAAACTGGCGCACCCTAGCAAGACAGCTTAATACATCACATCCGATGGCACCATACACTTACATCACCACACCACACGAACACAACTCACCACACCTGTACCCACTCAACAAAAAGGATGGACATCGGGATGAGACTTACAATTCGTTTTTAAACCATTCGAGCAACACGTTCGTTCATACACTGCGCCGCGTCACGCTAATCTCCTCCAATTACAAAAAGTCAACCACGATCCGTGTCCACTCGATCACAAGCAGTGATAAATCGTTCCCGGAATTGGAGTGTCGCCGCCTCGCCCGTCGATATCATTTTTAATGAGTTTATACATATGTATGTATAATAAAATCAATAAATTTAAATAAACTTGTTGAAAATCCCAACGTGTACAAAATTAAACAGACATTGTTATTTCATTTAACTCAGTGGTGAGTGCTCCCCAATATATCCAATATACATTTAAATATGGTCCTTCAAGCCTTACAGAAAGGCACTATTGGTTTTTACAAAACTTCATAAAAAGAACAGTGTCACGAAAATATATAAAACTTAAAAAGAGGTGACAAAGTGATAAATGTGAAAACACCAAAAAAGTACAGTGCAGTGACAAAAAAAAAAAAAAATTAATATATACGCTCACCAATTAGAACTCTCAGAAATTAGAACATCCAGAAATTAGAACCAGAGTTTTTAATGCATTGGACGCTCTGAGCGATTTTTTTTAAATATTAAACACAAGGGAATTCCCATTCTTGGTTTTTATTTCACTGAGCAAAGGCAAAATAGAAAGGGGAATCCCCAAGTTATATATTTAATTCCTTTTTAGTTTTTGTTTTGCCATATTTTTGGTGTTTTTGTCATTCCTATGTGAAATTTGATACACGTGGACATATTTTGCTAGACTCTAGCGAAAACTAAAAATAACTTACTAAGTCGTCTTTATGAGTGGTTTTTAAAACAACGCGAAAGGAAGTGTACATTGACAGGAACAATATTAAAGAAAAAAGCTAAACAAATTTTTGGTTAAGAATACCCCGATAAAAATAAAAATGCATTCCGAGCAAGCGATGGATGGTTTACTAAATTTAAAAAGCTACACGGCATTCGTTTTTTAAAAGTTGGTGGCGAGATTCTTTCTAGTGATATTGCTTCGATCACTCCATTTACTCACAGATTCCATGCAAAAGTCACTGAGATGGAGTTAAAGGAGTCGCAATTATATAATGTGGACGAAACCGGATTACTTTATCGTTGCCTACCAGATAAAATATATGCCTCTGCTTGTGAAAAAAGTGCGCCTGGATACAAAATTCAAAAAGAACGAATTTCAATTTTACTTGGTTGAAATGCTGATAGCTCTCACAAATTAGTGCCCTTAGTTATTGGAAAAGCCAAAAATCCTAGGAGCTTCAAAGGTTTTAATAATCCACTTCATTACAACTTTTCCAAAAATGCTTGGATGACGTCTCGGATCTTTCATGATTGGTTTCACAAGATATTTATTAATGGAGTAAGAGAAAATAATTTTGCTTTTAATTTCTTTAATTTTAAAATATTTTTCTGTAAGCAGTTTTCTCAAAAAAATAACTTGCCTCCGAAGGCTCTTTTGCTTATGGATAACGGCTCAGCGCATGCACCAATGGAGCATCTTCAGAGCAAAGATGGCAAGATAGTTGCATATTTCTTGCCGCCAAATGTGACAGCAGCCGTGCAACCAATGGATCAAAATCCCATAAAGTAACCAAAGCTTGTTTACAGGAGTAAGTTACTTGCTGAAATAATAGCTGAAGGTGGTGCACTGAATAGTCTGTTGAAATCCCATTAAATCCGAAAGGCAATAATATTTCTGAAACAAGCTTAGGGATGAGAGAGCAAACAGTGATGAGGAATTCTTGGTCAAAGTTGTTAAACAAAAATGAGGACTGCAATGAAGCTCTCCAAATAAATTAAACTCTTTTAGCATAAATTGATACAAACAGTTTCATGTGTATTGATGACATCGAGAAATGGAATGAAGATGAGTTTGAAGACGGAACTGGTTATGACCTAAGTAGCGGTGCTGAGTTTTCTGATAGCAGTGAAGATGACGTTGTTGCTGACACACCAGTTATTTCAAATGCTATAGCTATTGAAAGCGTTAACAATTTAAATTAAACAAAATTGTTATGTTTTTAAATAAAATAAGAAAAAAAAATAAAAAAATGTTTTTATATAGTTTCTGGAAGTAGCTTGACTCTTAGTTTTATTATTTACGTTAAAAAAAAAACGTCCAGAAATTAGAACATTTCGGAAATTAGAACTACCCCAAAAACAAAGTGGTGCTAATTTCCGAGCGTCTACTGTACATACATACATACTTACCTGCACATGTTGCTGAACAATTAAGCAAAATATTAAAACAAATAATTTCCATATAACATATGTGTACATACATATGTATGTATACCCATCTGAAAAGTGCGTGCCAAAAAACAACAAAAAGGGGTTTAACGAACTAAAAGTAACGCGCGAGTTACATATATAAATAAGCCACTAACAAATAGTAAAACTGATAAATTTGCTGAATTTCTTAATGAAATAAATAGCATAACCGGAAATCAGTAAAATTGTAATGTGATACCATTTCCTGTGCTATCGCAAAAATCAAATTAAAAGATACAAAACAAAATCACTTTGTTAACAATATTTCCAAGAATCTGTATAAACTATTAAGTTATGAGGTTATTCCCTTAATCAGCATTTAAGTAAAATGATGTATAAAAAGCACTTACTTTTTTTGCAAAAACATATGTAATAAGTATAATAAGTATTTATGATTTATAAGCAATAATTCATTGCAATAGTAACTTTGATGATTATAATTAATAAAGTGAAAGTTCAGTCTGATTCAAATATCCAAACCAACTGGTTTATTTTCTTTAGGGTTAACTCGGTACTAATTTTTTAAAACGTTGAACGCGACGAAGATACAAATTGGCGCAGTCGGTAGTCCTTAGAAATATTAAGGATTCAGTGATCGAACCGCATTGAAAAACAAAAATTTTTTTTTCCTCCGGAAATCGCTGTACTAAATAGTTTTTTATAAATCCCCAAACTAATTCTTTCGATTCTGTAGCCAACTCAGAGAGTTGACCAGACCCTCCAGAATGTAATTAACTATATATAGTAATCCGGAAAGACGCAATAATCGACACCACCGAGGTGCAGTGAACGTTAATTGTAAAAGGAAAAATTAAACTAAAAAGTTCAGAAGTGAAAACGACCTTCAAAATTAAAAGGCGTTAATTTACCTGATCAAGTTAAAAAAAGTTTTTGTGAAAGTTTTTTGCAGTGAACACGACTCAAAACAAGAAGAGCGTGAATTCACCAAAAAATAAAAGTTCATAAAGTAAAGTAACCGAAACCATTGAAAATAAAACTAAATCGTCAAGGCACCGAGCCTACGATAGCAGTAGAAACATGGAGAACGATCAGACTCAGATGGCGGCAGTCAACCTGGTAGAGGAGCTTGCTCGCAGAGAGCAACAATTAGAGCAATGCGGCAAGCCTACCTTGAGTTAAGAAACCGGACAGAAGGAAGCAACAGTAGCAGACATGCACTCATAAAAACAGTAAATGACTTGCCGATATTTACGGGGACAGGCGATATTTCCATAAATTCATTCTTCAGCAGCATCGAATCCCTATTATCAACAACGAATGACACAGAACTACAAAAGGAAGTGACGCGAACAATATACTACAGGACCATCCAGGGAGAAGCTAAAACCACAATAATCAATATACCTCAACCAGATAACTGGCAGCTGATTAAGGAAACATTAAAACTGAGGTATCGACCCGAAGTGGAGCCACATCATCTATATAAAAAGATTGGGAATCTTAAGGTAAGTTTCGTTAATGAACTGATGAGAGAAATACAAAATATTAAATATAAGTCGGACGAACTGACAGTGTACTATAGGGGTGACAGCTACATTGACTTAAGTAACATGGACAGTTTGTTAGTAAATACAGTAAAGGAGATGACTCAAGGAGTATTACTAGATAAAATTTATAG
>NW_026093430.1:0-6143 GCF_024586455.1 Bactrocera neohumeralis | reverse complement strand
CTCGAGTACAATTTCTGTTTCCCTATATGTTTCTATGTTCGGTGTGTCGATTATAACGTCATTTAGTCGTTGATTAATACTTGCAAGCTTTTGTTCGAAATTTTCTCTTGAGTGGCAAAGTGCTACACAAACTGCACTTTCCACTAATGCCCTTAATTGGCCTGGTTCCAGCGCCATTTTTGTCTTTTTGTCTGCCACTTCTATATTCTGTCCACCAATTTTCTGTATTATCCCTATTGTTGCACTGTCTCTTACTAACTTCTATTCCGTTAAGGCTCAAAATATTTTGTCCAGGCCCTCATCACTCATAAGCTTGAAGTAAAACCGATACCAATAAGCTGGCCTGCGCAAAAATTTATTCCTCAAAACTCGTGCAAGGATTTACAGTTATATTTAACACAAGTTTTCTTTTTTAGCTACTTTTTATTAGAGCAATTCAACATACTATATTTTGCACTCTACTTACATATTTTTGAATCTTAATTCTATTGTTTAATTTTTTTGTAGAAATTTTTTCCCCATTGGTCCGTGATTCCTTTTGTGACGTCTCCTCCTTGATGGGTCCGTACAATTATTCCCGAATAGTTTTTTTACTATTTTTTATCGAGCTTTTTTATTTCGAATAATTAACTTATATCCCTGTCAAGAAAGTATCGAGAATTTATAAATATAACGATATTTTTTCAATCATCATCCAAATTTATTCTAACGCCTTCAAAGTACAGGGTTACCCACTGAAGTGTTACCAAATTCAAACTGCTATAACTACCACACTATTAATGACAGCGCGCTTAAATTTACACCAATAACAAATCATTCCATTGTTTACAAGCGTACAAAAACATTTTAGTCTGTGTCGTGTGAAAAAAGTTATACGATGGAATTTAAAACGTAATAGTGTGATTGCTTATATTTGGCTGGAAAATCACAAGCAGCAATTGTTCGTCAGCTAAAACATCTCGAAGTGAACAAAATGTTTGTGTATCGCACTATAAATCGTTACAATGATACTGGCAGCATCGCAAAACGCCATGGAGGTGGTCATAAGAAAACAGCAACATCACCTGAGATGATTCGAAAAGTGAAGGCTCGACTTGAACGAAATCCACGTCGAAGTGGCAATCAAATGGCTAAAGAGCTGAAAATTTCGCAAAGTTCAATGCAACGACTGTTGAAAAATGAGCTAAAGGTCAAGCCTTACAAGTTCCAAAAAGGACACAATCTTACATTGCAGCAAAAAAAAGTTAGACTCGAAAGAGCGAAGGAGTTGTTACACTTGCACGAACGTGGCGAATTTCCGAACATTGTGTTTTCTGATGAGAAGAATTTCCTATTGAGCAATTCATAAACTTCAAAATGACCGTGTTTTGACCGAACGCACGTACGAGAATTTAAGCCTACGAATGGCCACCCGAAGTAATTTCCCATCGCAAGTGATGGTATGGGCTGCCGTGACCGCTGATGGGCGCGCTCCAGTCGTTTTCATCGAGCCTGGTGTCAAAGTAAATGCGACTTATTATCGTGAAAATATTTTGGAAGGTGCTTTAGAGCCGTGGGCACGTAAACACTTCGGCCGGAAAGAATGGACGTTCCAACAAGACTCGGCGCCGTCACATAAAGCGAGAATTAACCAAGAGTGGTTAAAAATCATGTTCCACGCTTCATTTCGTCGACAATGGCTTTCGAATTCACCAGACGCAAATCCGATGGACTTTTCTATCTGGTCCATTTTAGAGAGCAAGGTGCGGACTAAAAAATAAACCAGTATGGATGCGCTCAAGAAAGCGATTGTACGTGAATGGGCCAAAATACCACAAGCTCACATTCGTGCAGCATCCAACTCGTTTTTGACCGTTTGAGGGCCATAGTCAAGGCAAAAGGTGGCCATATCGAGCTAAAGTGAATGGATTCTAAATTTTTGATTATTTTCATACATTTTTGTCATTGGAATCAATAAAAATATTATCAAACTAAAAAATTATAGTCGTTTGAATAGGTAACACTTCAAGTGGGTAACCCTGTAATATCCATTTGAGCGATGCACATGTGCCAACGCTTCTTCCAATCGTCTAAACTTTTTATAGGCACTTTCCAGGATAGCCTTGATCAAAATTTAACACAAATACGTTTATTTAAATTTTAAAGTTCGACAAACACTGCTGAGCTCGACTGATAAACAGCTGTTGTAAACACACTGTTTGACAAAATCACCTAATTTGAATTTAATTGTATTCCATATAAGCGGGAGATGAGGGGAGCGAATGAAGAATTCCCTTTCTTGACACAGTGTATAATTATCCTATTTAATAAAAAAAAAAGTCCTACCGAGCCAAATTTGCTGGAGCCATGATATTCACAACTGCTTAAGCTTTGGGCTTTGAGCTTCTTTACAAAACTTGACCTTTGAAGATTGAATAGAAAGTTTGTATTTTTAAACTGTTTAAAAGGGTATATGTATATGTCTGCATTCAACCCAGCACATCTTACTTCAGACTGAATTTGCTATCTTAGATTCAATTGTCCTCGCAAGTAAAACCAATAATAGGAATTTTGAAGAAATGTAACAATAGTTCGAGAACCATATGATAAGAAGAAATTCAGGTCTCTTGTCCGACTTACGAGATCGCTGTACATTGAAGTGATAGGTTTTCGAAAGATAAAGACAAACTCGTCGTGATTCCTAAAAAGTTATGACGACAGATGAGTTTTGTACGTATTTGAATTAATGATATCTCAATTATCACTATATATATTAAAATGATCTGTCAGTTAACATAAAGTACAGTTCGTTTTAATTAAAATCTTTGACCAGTGCTGGATCATTATATGTGTGAATAACCTGCCCACAGTCGGATGAGAGAATATATTCCACGACCCCTATTGCTCCAATGCAAGTATAAATTGGAAGATTTTTTTGAGCATACAAGGTCTGTCGCAAAAGAAACAGGACTGTTAAAAAAACAACAAAAAATTAATATTTTTCAAAAGTTATATTTTTTTATTCAAAGTAATTTCTTTGTGCTTCCATACAGCGTTTTGCCCGGTCAATTAGCATTTCAAATGAGTGCTTAAGGTCATTTTTGGAATGCTCTTGAGAATATCAAGAAAATAAGTTTTCCAAATAGGTAAAAATCACAGGGTGCCAGATCAGATTAGTAGGGTGAGTGATTAATGGTTAATATGGAGTTTTTTGTCAAAAAACCAGTGACAAGCGTCGACCGATGACACGGCGCATTATCGTGCAACAGGCGCCAGGACCCTGCCTCACTTGTTAAATTGTGACGAGCACGACGAATGATGTGACAAAAGACACTTCATAACACCAAGGTTAAACACAGCATTAATCGTTTGGCCAGGTGGGATGAACTCTCGGTGTACAATACCCTCGGAATCGTAAAAACAAATCAGCATTGTCTTTATTTTTGACTTCTGAAGACGACCGTCTGATCGTCACAGAGGTCCTCACGACTTTCTTGGAATCCCTTAAACCACTCATGCACATTACTACTGGATAGGCATTGATCACCAGAAACTTTTTCATCATTTGAAATGTTTCAGTAAACGTTTTCCCAAGTTTAAAACAAAATTTAATATTTGCTCTTTGCATCTTACGACCGATGACCAAAAGCTGCTGTCACTTTTTTAAAAAGACTATTGTATTTAAAAGTGTATTACGATGTTTTCGAGATTCGGAATCCAGTAAGAATGAATTGGTAATCTTCTAAAAATCTATACACTTTCGGATTCGGCTCTGAATAAGACAACTTTTTAACTCCCATTACTATATCTTTGGTATCTCTGACAAGCTATGCGCTCTCACCACTCTCTTCCTCTTTTTTAACCAAGAGCACATAGTACATAAAAACCAGTCACCAGTTAAGCAATTAAGCTTGAATGTGAAATAAAAAATAAAGATTAACCCAAAAATTAACAGCGTAGCCACAATGCTGAAATTCACAACAACTGTCATTGAGATCACAGAAAAAGCCAACATCAACCCAGTGACCCAGTAAAAACGACAGAGGAATCTAAATTAATTAACCGAATGCGAACAAATTGCTGCTGGCGGAGCGGTTAATGGATGTATATGCATACGCCGGGGACTACAGTGTTGGAATAGAGCAATAGGAAGTGGTAAGTACATGAAGCGTAGAGTCGGTGCGGGGAGAGAAGAAGGTTGGCCTCAAAACAAGCAAAATGCATTCCTGCGAATATGCAGCGATTTTTGCAACGCCCACGCGAGCAGCTAAACGTGATTACACGAATGTGCTGCTGATAATGACCCCGCTATATATGCCCTTACACACCCATACATATATATGCATACACATAGCTTTAGCCCCCTCTCTTGTTCGCTGCGCTAAAATACCGGAGCTGCCAAGCTAAATGCAATTATTTTTAGACAGTTGAGGTACATATGCAAGCAGCAACAACAATAGCAATACTACAACAACATGCAGCAACAATAATGTTGAGTTAGTGCTGTTGCTGAGCTAAAAATTGGATCAGAGATGAGCGCATCAAAAATCAGTAGCGGGAAGAGGAAATGTTTTTCCTCATATTGACCGACATACACATATTCGGTACCTAGGGGCTTGAACAGTTTTTATTGGATTTGAACAATTTTTCATCATAAGGTGGCATACACCAAAGCAATTATTCGAGCAAAGTTGAATCACGTTATATTAAATTGTGTGTTTGTGTACTGGAAAGTAAAATAATCAAGTGGAATTTAAAATTGTTCTTTATGGGAAGTAGGCGTGGTTATTGTCTGATTTCGCCCATTTTCACAACATGCCTTAGAAATACGGAAGAAATACCACCTGCCAAATTTTGTCAAAATAGGTCAGTCGAGTCCCGAGATATGGGATTTCACCAAAATTTACGCCCATTGTCCAATTTTACCCCGGTTTTTATAAAACCTTGTCATACCATCCCAGCAGCAAGTTTTTGCAGCTCTGAAACATGTATGTACATAGCTACTGATTTATCGCGCTTTAAGAAGTTTTTAACTGTACCGTTATAAGGGGAGTGAACGGAGTTTCTATTTGATTTGGTCCATTTTCACACTATAGATAGGAGTTCTTGTAAAATGTGTACTGAGCGAATTTGGTTGTAATAGCTTCAATAGTTTACGAGATATATACGTTAAGCTTATTAGAGAGCGGGGCAACGTCCACTTAAAAAAAAAAATGTTCTCACAAGTGCACCTGGCTACTGCGAGCTTTGTGACAAATATGTGTTTTATATCTTAATTTAGTTCTTAGTTATGGCACTTTATGTGTTTTCGGTTAATGGCGATTTGTGGGCGTGGCAGAGGTCCGATCACGCCCATCTACGAACTTGATTTTTTTTTACTGAGGAACCTGCATATCAAGCTTCATCGAGATGTCTCAATTTTTACTCCAATTATAGCTTGCACGGATTTCAACTTTTCTCGTCATCCTGATCATTTATATATATTTAACCCTATATCTATCTCGATTAGTTTTAGGTGATAAGTACGACCGTTAGATGAACAAAACTATAATGCTCTGTAGCAACTGGTTGCAAGAGTATAAAATAGTAATAGAAATATTAACATTTAGTAATTTAGAAAATCTTAAAACAATGAAAATTACTTTGTATAATATACATACTATTTTTATAACCTTGAATAAGTTTTCTGAAAATAGTAGTATATTAACCCTAACTAAGTTAGGGGTATTTTGTTCATATTTAAATGAAACATTGTCGATGGACAAGTTAACTTTTAGAAAGTATCACGAAAACTAGTAATAGAATTGGTAGTATTTATCAATTTCAGTATTAGAAAAAAGATAATAAATAAATAAACTAGTCGAAAATGTAAATGGTATAATTTTATTTACTACTAAAATTTTTTTACAAATATATATTTTTATGGTTAAAGTAAGTGATATTTTAATAATACAGTAATATAGAATAAATATAATATGAAATGTAGTGTCGGGGTATGTCGACGTATAAATGCCGATTGCGAATAATTAAAAAGTAATTCGTTTTAGTTTTAACGTTACAAAATTCGAGTTTAATCGTATATATATATAAATATATGGGTGTGTGTATGTGCTTTCAATATGGGTTAATTGTTTACTTATAGATACATGTAAATCTATGTTAAT
>NW_026093429.1:0-15192 GCF_024586455.1 Bactrocera neohumeralis | reverse complement strand
TATTTATTAGTATAGTATTACGATGTTAAAATGCAAAAATTAAAGACTAAGTCCGTCGAGATTCGAACCTGCGTTCACATTGTGACTTTTTATGTGCTTACCACCAACACCACTATTGACACTTTCGTGGCGTTGTCTTAAGTATGGTTTGGTTATGCATGTAAGAAATATACGATGGTTCAAATAATTTTGTTTAAGTATAGAAATATGCTTTTGTAGAACATTTGCTTTCGCAAACATAGAAAATGTGCAAACGACATATATATGTATGATTGTTTCTTTTGCTTTGTAGAACATGAGAAAATAAAATGGACAACTAGGGCAAATTGACTTTGGCCCAGTTTTGTGCGCAATACAAATGCAACGCCAATAATGAATACAAGAAATTGACTAAACACCATGATATAAGATATACAAATTATAATATGACAACCCAATTCGAAGAGTACAAAAGAGAGATGGTTACGCTGCATATTCCCTTCCGCAACGAAGAGACAGAACTACTTTCCGAGTCAAAATTCCTTCATTTAGACTTTGCTTTATAAAATGTGCATAATGGATTTAAATGTTCTAGTTTTCTTTCATACAAAATGATATGCATTTCTGAATATCACTAAGAAGTATAACTTCTTCCGCGTGTAGGGACTCCACGCACCTTTTTTATTATATTTATTACACAACTTATTATTTATTTATTGCAATTCAATTATTTTACTTTTATTTTTTAGATATATTTATTTTTATTTTTTTTAATTATTATCATTTTTATTATATTTATTTAATTATTTTTTATTTGCTTACTTTAATTAAATTATTATTTTTTGTTTTTAAATTATTATTTATTACTGTTATTTTACTTTTTTGATTGAGATATGAAAAATTAAAAAATAAAAATAATAATTTTAATTTTTCATAATTAGTATTTTAATTTTTTTTTTTTATTTTTTTCGTATCTAATTATTACTTTTACTTATAATATTTTTATACCCTAATTTTTAAAGAATATTATTATTATTTAATATATTTATTTAATAATTTATTATTTACTTATTTTAAATCAATAATTTTTTTTATTTTTAGGATTTGTTTTTTAAATTTTTTCATTATTATTTTTTATTATATATATTTTTTTTATTTTTATATTTAGTTTAAAATTTTTTATTTGCTTACTTTAATTATTATTTTTTTTTGTTTTTAAGGTTTCGTTTCTTATTACCATTATTTTAATATTTTTATTTTTTCATAATTATTACTTTTATTTATTCTAATTTTTATTCGCTAATTTTTAGAGAATATTATTATAATTAATTTTTAATTTATTTAGTTTGTAATTCATTATTTACTTATGTTTTTGTATTTCTCTTCTTGGTTCTTGAGAAAGCTATCAAAAAAGTTCACAACTCAAGTGTCGGTCCTCCATGCATGTAGACCAGAACACCCCCATAAACCATTTCTACTTATTTACGTACTATATATGTAAATACAACAAATGTACATATATGTATAAGCGCCATTTTGAATTCAGCCATTCATGTCAGCTATGCTGATGGCAGTCACCGTTGTTAGGGACGCGCCGCGGCGTTATGCAGTTATGCAGTGTGTCGTTAAAGCATATTCATTTCGCAGTATCTATGGTGAAAATTGTAGTATAGCGGAATATTAGTAGTCAAATATATTTTTGAAAAATATTAAATATTTTTTTAAATATATAATATTGTTGTCTGACTATTATATTCGAGTAAGATCGCGTACAAACCTCATCCATTATATATTATTAGATTAGTTGGTGAGGACTTATTTTATAGGTCGGTTTTTTCAATATCTGGTCAAACTAAGTTCTGCTTAAAAAAGCTCTGTATATAAAGAAGGAGACTTGGTTAAGTTAACCAGAACTTAACTGACAAATATGGCTGCTAACCAGACATTGAGAAAACGGCCCTTAGTGTTAGTGTCAAAAGCTATAATAGTGCTTCAATAGTTATAATTTTCTTAAGCTGATAATTTTTTTCAGCCCTTTATTCTGCTATAATTTTCTTAGGCTTAATAAGCTAAAAGGCACAGCATCTGAATAGTTTCAGTTTACTGCATTTTACACTATTTAGTAGTTTTCATAAGAAAAATGTAGCTTTTCTACTACGTTTGAAATGCAAACCGGCACTAGCAGTCTTTAAAAAAAATCGAAGCAGGCTGAGGCAGAGAATTTAAAGTATAGAGAAGGTGCAGGTTCGGTGTCGAGCATTTGTTAGATTCAAAGTAAGGAATTCGCCGCATTTGTCTGCGTCGATATGTATGCAAGCTCATACATATGCATACATATTTACGCTAGTGTGTAGGCGAAGCTGTGTAAGCGGTCAATAGGCGGTTCGTTTTTTTCGGCACCATAAGACAATTTATTTTTTGACGGACGATATTCTGCTTATGTCTAATTTTTGTCATCATCACACAGTGTTAGACAGTACAGCGGCAAGGGGAAGCGGTCAATAGGCGGCCATACGTTTATTTTTTTCGGCACAGCTTGGATTTTCTATCATCTCACAAGTGCTGAACCAATAAGCGCGACAGATATTAGAATACACAAACGTTGGTTAGGGACACAGGAAATTGCGATAGCTGCACAAATTTATAACTGTGTCCCTAAGAACGTTTGTTTTTTCGTATTTGACAGAAATGTCGCTTTACACACGTGCAAATGTCAATGCGAATATGCATATTTGAAGGTCTCAATGAGACTTTTGTGAATATAAATTTGAAAACGCAAGTTTCGGCCATTGGTTTTTATCCAAACTTCATGAATTCCTGTCCTAATACAGATGGCTTGGAAATAAAGATCACAATAATCGTATGCAACTAATTTAATAGCTTTCTCTTGGTAGTATACAATGTATGTGACAACGGAGAATGACGTTTCTTTGGGACAAAAATATGTTTGTCCATTTTCTGAGAAAAGCAGTTTCACGCCATGTTGTATTGGGCTCGCTGTCGTGCTAAATCAATAGGCGGCCAATGTGTTCGGCACAGTTGGATTTTCTATCAAACAAGTGCTTGAGCGCGACAGATATTATACACATTCTTAGGGACACAGGTATTTGCACATACATAACTGTGTCCCTAAGAACGTTTGTATTTTAATATTTGACAGATGTCGCTTGCAGTCTGTCGTGCTCAATGTGTTCAGCACTTGACTCTTTGACAAAACGCAAGTTTCGGCCATTGGTTGACCGTGACAACGGAGATGCGAAAGAAGCGTGCGAAACTTGTTATTATGAATGTATGTATGTACATATGTATATGGCTCGCATTTGCTTTCGTAAACATACAGACAAATGTGACAAAGAAATAATATACATATGTACATATGCATGTGTCATAGAAATTCTATTGGTACAAATATGGAAATGATAACGAAATAATGCGAATATGCATATTTCATGAAGGTCATCAATTTTCTTCTTCACTTTTTAATAGTCGAAATAAATATAATTTATTTGAAATATTAATTTATTTAAAAATTAAAAAATTAAATTAAAGAAAAATAAAATTAAAATAACGTTTTCTAATTTTTCCCGATTTTGTAAAAATAATGAAAATTTTTACCATTTTCCAGAAAACAATGGTTCATATAATACAAAATTGTTTAACTTTGTAACAAATAGATGCATATGTATCTCTATTTGTACTGTGGTAATCATTAAATTGATAAAATGGTAATCACGCACATTTTTAAATAAAAATACCGTAGCACTAAAGTGTAAAGTGTACAAAATAATTTATTAAAGAAATATTTAACTTTGTACAAATATTCTTTTTCTTAAAATTATGTTTCGATTATTTAGGTACCGAATGTTGAAGATGTAGATAGCGCCAGATCGCTGCTGTCGATGTTCAAACAGTATCGCGCGGAACGGGTATCGAAAAACGTACATATATTGAGGTGCGCAGTGTGTCGAACGAATTGTTAACGTGCGAATTGAACCTCCAATCCCGATGTCCATCCTTTTTGTTGAGTTGTGTGGTGAGTTGTGTTGGTGTTGTGTGGTGATGTGAGTGTATGATGCCATTTGGATGTGGTGTGTTGTGAATTCTTCCTAGGGTGCGCCAGTTTTTCCCGGGTAGACTGGAGGGAAGCTTAACTCATTTAAACAAAAATAATCACGCATATGTGACTCACAGGATGCTTTGTATATTTTTCTTCAAAGCGTTTCTCTTTATTTATACACTGCACGTGCTCAATTCTGCTAAATAGCAGCGACAACGGCGAATTCCTTACTTTGATTCTATCGGCTCTGTTAGCCGCCAAATCGAACATCATACAGAATTCAATTTGCACCTTCTCTATACTCTACATTCTCTGGCTGAGGCAACAGTTTTCATACGTAAATTGAAAACTTTTGATTTTTTTATGAAATTTATATGCCATAGAAAAATAGTATATAAGGAGGCATGTTTGGAAAGCAAATTCACTGCCACTTTGGTTCACGTTGAATAGACATCCTTTTTATTGTAGTGCCAAATTCATTTCTTATTTTGGTGAGAAAATATGTTTTTTATTTTAATACTAAAATTCCTTTCCTAATTGCAAAATTTTTGTATTTTTTTAAATTTTTTTTTAAGTTTTTTTTTATATTACATTTTCATATGTATGTATGTAACATATATAACTTTTTCTTACTTCTCTTATTTTCTTTCGAATTATCTCTGATAAACAGGCTGTTCTATATACGCTTTTTTCATACGTACTGTGGTTTTTAGTACCCTTTACATTCTCTGGCTCAGTCGCGCGGTCGACTCCTTACGCAGCGGACGCTACCGATATTGAACATTTAGATTTTTCCATAGAACACATTTCAGATAGAGCACATTTTCTTTCTATCGATTAGGAGTTATTTTCAAAACTGCGCATAAATTACTTGATTAAACCTTGACAGTTTATTTTTATAGCAGTGTCACACTCTTTTTAAAACACCTATTTAAGTATTGTATGTATTTTTTTTTGAAAACTTCTATTCAATAAACTGTTCATACTAAAATCAAATTAATTCTTATTTATTTTACTTGAAAACCAAAACTTTCAAACAATTATGCCTAAAAAAAAGGTCCCAGTTATCTCAACATAGCTCCCAAGCGAGATTAGCAAAGATTCGGCGTGTTGGAGAATCATCTTCAGAATATTCTGATCGACTCGAAAGTCAAAGAGAATATGCATCACAATCACGGTCCAGAGAAACTAGCGCCGAACGCTCGCAGCGACTTTCTGAGAATAGAGAGCGAACCTCGCAAGCTCGCGCAAGGGAAAGTAGCGCCGATCGTTCGATTCGTCAAAACATCAGATCGTCAGAGGTTCGCGAAATACAGTCGAGCGCAGAACGACGAAAATCGAACAAGAATTTCACAAACACGGGCAAGAGAGTGCAGTGTCGAACGCTCACTTCGCCTTGCAGAACAAAATAAACGATCTTCTCAGATTTACGAACGAGAGTCGAGCTCCGAACGTTCACAACGCCTTGCTGGAAACAGAGATAGAGACTCGCGGGCACGTGCCAGAGAATCTAGCACCGAACGCTCGCAGCGGCTTGCTGGACTGAGAGACAGAAACTCACAGGCACGTGCCCGAGAGTCTAGCGGTGACCGCTCACAACGACTTACGGCACAGAGAGAGAGACAACGTGCAGTAGCAATTAGAAGGCGTGATAGGATTTCAGCTCACAGCAATAGATCGGCATTCAGCTACGATCCACAAATTAACTACGCCGATCAAAACAGCATTCAAATTGGAGCGATGGATAAGATATGCCCTAAATGTTCCGCGAAAAAATGGAGAGACGAAGCAATTGGTATGTGTTGCGCTGCTGGAAAAGTAATACTTCCCAGTATCGTAGAGTCTCCAGAACCAATCAAAAGCCTTCTGACTATTATTATTTTTATTTTTTAATTTTTCATAAATGGTATTTTTATTTTATTTTTTTCGAAATTATTACTTTTACTTATAATATTTTTATACACGAATTTTTAAAGAATATTATTATTATTTAATATATTTATTTAATAATTTATTATTTACTTATTTTAAATCAATTATTGAAGTTATACTTCTTATACGAGTTCGGAAAAGGGAGCGATAGATTCAGGTTGCGCAACCTTGCTCAATATGAATCTACGCAACCTTGTCTGCGAAGATGTTCGAGCAGCAAGCGAAGCGGTGACAATCGGCGATCGTTTGTTCGTTTCTTTCGGCACAGCTCGGCTTTTCTACCAACAACACAATGTTGCCATGCTTATGCTGTTGTTGTTTTTGTAGAACAATGTTTCAATTTTTGGTTGGTGACATATTCAATTAAAAATAAATTCTGTTGGGATTCGAACCTACGTGCTCGTCGTAACTTTTCAAGAGCTTACCACCAACACCACCATTGACACTTGTATTGCGTTGTCCTAATTATGGTTTGGTTATGCATGAAAGAAATATACAATGGATCGCCGATTGTTACCTCTTTCCTTGCTGCTGCTGCGCATATGTATGTTTGTATGCTTGTGCATTATTGAAGTTATGCTTCTTTTTCTTTCGTTTGTCTTTCATTTCTGCGAATTCTCAACTATTTTGCGTATATTTTGGTTGAAATACTCTGCGTTGGCCGTTGAAAAATTAAGGCTATACTTTACAGGATCATTTCTGTAGTTAGTCTTCATTTAAATTTTTTGGAAATCGACCCGCGATGACGAGGTATATCGTTTTATCTGACAGCGTGAGGTTTATGAACTTCATTTCTAATATTGTGTTGTGGCATATTAGAAATGATGTTTCTTCGAAAATCGAAAATGAATAAATTCCAAGGTTTTACGCAAAAATAATGCGGTCAATAAGTACAGTACGCTTATGTATGCTTGCGCATTATTTTTCTTTCGTTTGTCTTTCATTTTTGCGAATTCTCAACTATTTTATGTGACTTTATTTCTTTCGTCTCTCTTTTTTTTTTGTGCGAATTCTTTGAATTTCTGAACGCGCACATGCGTATACATACATTCATATGAGCATGTGCAGATACACAAGATAGGATAGAAAGATGTATGCCTTTTAACATCGTATACTATACTAATAAATATTTTTCGTACTAATAGAAATTAAATTTATCACAGCAATATTATGTATATGTATATATGTATATTAGGTACATTGCTGTGATAAATTTAATTTCTATTAGTAAGAAAAATATTTATTAGTATAGTATTACGATGTTAAAATGCAAAAATTAAAGACTAAGTCCGTCGAGATTCGAACCTGCGTTCACATTGTGACTTTTTATGTGCTTACCACCAACACCACTATTGACACTTTCGTGGCGTTGTCTTAAGTATGGTTTGGTTATGCATGTAAGAAATATACGATGGTTCAAATAATTTTGTTTAAGTATAGAAATATGCTTTTGTAGAACATTTGCTTTCGCAAACATACAGACAAATGTGCAAACGACATAATATATGTATGATTGTTTCGCATTTTGCTTCTACGCCGGTCAAATTTCTATACAAAAATCGACTGAAATGCATGAGAAAATAAAATGGACAACTAGGGCAAATAATTTTAAAAAAATTTATTGATAATTAAATATAAATGAAAATACATGTAAATTTACTTAAATCTATTTAAATTTATTAAAACACTTATTTAAATTTATTAAGAAACTTATTTAAATTTATTGAAAAACTGCAAAGAAAAATAAAAAGAAAAAATTCATTTGACTTTGGCCCAGTTTTGTGCGCAATACAAATGCAACGCCAATAATGAATACAAGAAATTGACTAAACACCATGATATAAGATATACAAATTATAATATGACAACCCAATTCGAAGAGTACAAAAGAGAGATGGTTACGCTGCAACGAAGAGACAGAACTACTCTCCGAGTCAAAATTCCTTCATTTAGACTTTGCTTTATAAAATGTGCATAATGAATTTAAATGTTCTAGTTTTCTTTCATAAAAAATGATATGCATTTCTGAATATCACTAAGAAGTATAACTTCTTCCATTTCCATGTAGGGACTCCACGCACCTTTTTTATTATATTTATTACACAACTTATTATTTATTTATTGCAATTCAATTATTTTACTATTATTTTTTAGATATATTTATTTTTATTTTTTTTTAATTATTATCATTTTTATTATATTTATTTTATTATTTTTTATTTGCTTACTTTAATTAAATTATTATTTTTTGTTTTTAAATTATTATTTATTACTGTTATTTTACTTTTTTGATTATTATTATTTTTATTTTTTAATTTTTCATAATTAGTATTTTTATTTTATTTTTTTTTATTTTTTTCGTAATTATTACTTTTACTTATAATATTTTTATACCCTAATTTTTAAAGAATATTATTATTATTATTATTTAATATATTTATTTAATAATTTATTATTTACTTATTTTAAATCAATAATTTTTTTTATTTTTAGGATTTGTTTTTTAAATTTTTTCATTATTATTTTTTATTATATATATTTTTTTTTTTTTATATTTAGTTTAAAATTTTTTATTTGCTTACTTTAATTATTATTTTTTTTTTGTTTTTAAGGTTTCGTTTCTTATTACCATTATTTTAATATTTTTATTTTTTCATAATTATTACTTTTATTTATTCTAATTTTTATTCGCTAATTTTTAGAGAATATTATTATAATTAATTTTTAATTTATTTAGTTTGTAATTCATTATTTACTTATGTTTTTGTATTTCTCTTCTTGGTTCTTGAGAAAGCTATCAAAAAAGTTCACAACTCAAGTGTCGGTCCTCCATGCATGTAGACCAGAACACCCCCATAAACCATTTCTACTTATTTACGTACTATATATGTAAATACAACAAATGTACATATATGTACTTATAACCGCGATTTTGAATTCAGCCATTCATGTCAGCTATGCTGATGGCAGTCACCGTTGTTAGGGACGCGCCGCGGCGTTATGCAGTTATGCAGTGTGTCGTTAAAGCATATTCATTTCGCAGTATCTATGGTGAAAATTGTAGTATAGCGGAATATTAGTAGTCAAATATATTTTTGAAAAATATTAAATATTTTTTTAAATATATAATATTGTTGTCTGACTATTATATTCGAGTAAGATCGCGTACAAACCTCATCCATTATATATTATTAGATTAGTTGGTGAGGACTTATTTTATAGGTCGGTTTTTTCAATATCTGGTCAAACTAAGTTCTGCTTAAAAAAGCTCTGTATATAAAGAAGGAGACTTGGTTAAGTTAACCAGAACTTAACTGACAAATATGGCTGCTAACCAGACATTGAGAAAACGGCCCTTAGTGTTTCAAAAGCTATAATAGTGCTTCAATAGTTATAATTTTCTTAAGCTGATAATTTTTTTCAGCCCTTTATTCTGCTATAATTTTCTTAGGCTTAATAAGCTAAAAGGCACAGCATCTGAATAGTTTCAGTTTACTGCATTTTACACTATTTAGTAGTTTTCATAAGAAAAATGTAGCTTTTCTACTACGTTTGAAATGCAAACCGGCACTAGCAGTCTTTAAAAAAAATCGAAGCAGGCTGAGGCAGAGAATTTAAAGTATAGAGAAGGTGCAGGTTCGGTGTCGAGCATTTGTTAGATTCAAAGTAAGGAATTCGCCGCATTTGTCTGCGTCGATATGTATGCAAGCTCATACATATGCATACATATTTACGCTAGTGTGTAGGCGAAGCTGTTACAGCGGCAAGGGAAGCGGTCAATAGGCGGCCATTCGTTTATTTTTTTCGGCACAGCTTGGATTTTCTATCATCACACAAGTGCTGAACCAATGAGCGCGACAGATATTAGAATACACACGTTCTTAGGGACACAGGTATTGAGGCAGCTGCACAACTACATAACTGTGTCCCTAAGAACGTTTGTATTTTAATATTTGACAGATGTCGCTTGCAGTCTGTCGTGCTCAATGTGTTCAGCACTTGACTCTTTGACAAAACGCAAGTTTCGGCCATTGGTTGACCGTGACAACGGAGATGCGAAAGAAGCGTGCGAAACTTGTTATTATGAATGTATGTATGTACATACATATGTATATGGCTCGCATTTGCTTTCGTAAACATACAGACAAATGTGACAAAGAAATAATATACATATGTACATATGCATGTGTCATAGAAATTCTATTGGTACAAATATGGAAATGATAACGAAATAATGCGAATATGCATATTTCATGAAGGTCATCAATTTTCTTCTTCACTTTTTAATAGTCGAAATAAATATAATTTATTTGAAATATTAATTTATTTAAAAATTAAAAAATTAAATTAAAGAAAAATAAAATTAAAATAACGTTTTCTAATTTTTCCCGATTTTGTAAAAATAATGAAAATTTTTACCATTTTCCAGAAAACAATGGTTCATATAATACAAAATTGTTAACCTTTGTAACAAATAGATGCATATGTATCTCTATTTGTACTGTGGTAATCATTAAATTGATAAAATGGTAATCACGCACATTTTTAAATAAAAATACCGTTTTTAAAATGTGTAAAAAAAATAATTTATTAAAGAAATATTTAACTTTGTACAAATATTCTTTTTCTTAAAATTATGTTTCGATTATTTAGGTACCGAATGTTGAAGATGTAGATAGCGCCAGATCGCTGCTGTCGATGTTCAAACAGTATCGCGCGGAACGGGTATCGAAAAACGTACATATATTGAAAAATGCGCAGTGTGTCGAAAATTGTTAACGTGCGAATTTCCAATCCCGATGTCCATCCTTTTTGTTGAGTGAGTTGTGTTGGTGTTGTGTGGTGATGTGAATGTATGATGCCATTTGGATGTGGTGTGTTGTGAATTCTTCCTAGGGTGCGCCAGTTTTTCCCGGGTAGAGTGGGGGGAAGCTTATCTCATTTAAACAAAAATAATCACGCATATGTGACTCACAGGATGCTTTGTATATTTTTCTTCAAAGCATTTCTCTTTATTTATACACTGCACGTGCTCAATTCTGCTAAATAGCAGCGACAACGGCGAATTCCTTACTTTGATTCTATCGGCTCTGTTAGCCGCCAAATCGAACATCATACAGAATTCAATTTGCACCTTCTCTATACTTTACATTCTCTGGCTGAGGCAACAGTTTTCATACGTAAATTGAAAACTTTTGATTTTTTTATGAAATTTATATGCCATAGAAAAAAATAGTATATAAGGAGGCATGTTTGGAAAGCAAATTCACTGCCACTTTGGTTCACGTTGAATAGACATCCTTTTTATTGTAGTGCCAAATTCATTTCTTATTTTGGTGAGAAAATATGTTTTTTATTTTAATACTAAAATTCCTTTCCTAATTGCAAAATTTTTGTATTTTTTTAAATTTTTTTTTAATTTTTTTTTATATTACATTTTCATATGTATGTATGTAACATATATAACTTTTTCTTACTTCTCTTATTTTCTTTCGAATTATCTCTGATAAACAGGCTGTTCTATATACGCTTTTTTCATACGTACTGTGGTTTTTAGTACCCTTTACATTCTCTGGCTCAGTCGCGCGGTCGACTCCTTACGCAGCGGACGCTACCGATATTGAACATTTAGATTTTTCCATAGAACACATTTCAGATAGAGCACATTTTCTTTCTATCGATTAGGAGTTATTTTCAAAACTGCGCATAAATTACTTGATTAAACCTTGACAGTTTATTTTTATAGCAGTGTCACACTCTTTTTAAAACACCTATTTAAGTATTGTATGTATTTTTTTTATGAAAACTTCTATTCAATAAACTGTTCATACTAAAATCAAATTAATTCTTATTTATTTTACTTGAAAACCAAAACTTTCAAACAATTATGCCTAAAAAAAAGGTCCCAGTTATCTCAACATAGCTCCCAAGCGAGATTAGCAAAGATTCGGCGTGTTGGAGAATCATCTTCAGAATATTCTGATCGACTCGAAAGTCAAAGAGAATATGCATCACAATCACGGGCCAGAGAAACTAGCGCCGAACGCTCGCAGCGACTTTCTGAGAATAGAGAGCGAACCTCGCAAGCTCGCGCAAGGGAAAGTAGCGCCGATCGTTCGATTCGTCAAAACATCAGATCGTCAGAGGTTCGCGAAATACAGTCGAGCGCAGAACGACGAAAATCGAACAAGAATTTCACAAACACGGGCAAGAGAGTGCAGTGTCGAACGCTCACTTCGCCTTGCAGAACAAAATGAACGATCTTCTCAGATTTACGAACGAGAGTCGAGCTCCGAACGTTCACAACGCCTTGCTGGAAACAGAGATAGAGACTCGCGGGCACGTGCCAGAGAATCTAGCACCGAACGCTCGCAGCGGCTTGCTGGACTGAGAGACAGAAACTCACAGGCACGTGCCCGAGAGTCTAGCGGTGACCGCTCGCAACGACTTACGGCACAGAGAGAGAGACAACGTGCAGTAGCAATTAGAAGGCGTGATAGGATTTCAGCTCACAGCAATAGATCGGCATTCAGCTACGATCCACAAATTAACTACGCCGATCAAAACAGCATTCAAATTGGAGCGATGGATAAGATATGCCCTAAATGTTCCGCGAAAAAATGGAGAGACGAAGCAATTGGTATGTGTTGCGCTGCTGGAAAAGTAATACTTCCCAGTATCGTAGAGTCTCCAGAACCAATCAAAAGCCTTCTGACTATTATTATTTTTATTTTTTAATTTTTCATAATTGGTATTTTTATTTTATTTTTTTCGAAATTATTACTTTTACTTATAATATTTTTATACGCGAATTTTTAAAGAATATTATTATTATTTAATATATTTATTTAATAATTTATTATTTACTTATTTTAAATCAATTATTGAAGTTATACTTCTTATACGAGTTCGGAAAAGGGAGCGATAGATTCAGGTTGCGCAACCTTGCTCAATATGAATCTACGCAACCTTGTCTGCGAAGATGTTCGAGCAGCAAGCGAAGCGGTGACAATCGGCGATCGTTTGTTCGTTTCTTTCGGCACAGCTCGGCTTTTCTACCAACAACACAATGTTGCCATGCTTATGCTGTTGTTGTTTTTGTAGAACAATGTTTCAATTTTTGGTTGGTGACATATTCAATTAAAAATAAATTCTGTTGGGATTCGAACCTACGTGCTCGTCGTAACTTTTCAAGAGCTTACCACCAACACCACCATTGCCACTTGTTTTGCGTTGTCCTAATTATGGTTTGGTTATGCATGAAAGAAATATACAATGGATCGCCGATTGTTACCTCTTTCCTTGCTGCTGCTGCGCATATGTATGTTTGTATGCTTGTGCATTATTGAAGTTATGCTTCTTTTTCTTTCGTTTGTCTTTCATTTCTGCGAATTCTCAACTATTTTGCGTATATTTTGGTTTAAATACTCTGCGTTGGCCGTTGAAAAATTAAGACTATACTTTACAGGATCATTTCTGTAGTTAGTCTTCATTTAAATTTTTTGGAAATCAACCCGCGATGACGAGGTATATCGTTTTATCTGACAGCGTGAGGTTTATGAACTGCATTTCTAATATTGTGTTGTGGCATATTAGAAATGATGTTTCTTCGAAAATCGAAAATGAATAAATTCCAAGGTTTTACGCAAAAATAATGCGGTCAATAAGTACAGTACGCTTATGTATGCTTGCGCATTATTTTTCTTTCGTTTGTCTTTCATTTTTGCGAATTCTCAACTATTTTATGTGACTTTATTTCTTTCATCTCTCTTTTTTTTTGTGGGAATTCTTTGAATTTCTGAACGCGCACATGTGTATACATACATTCATATGAGCATGTGCAGATACACAAGATAGGATAGAAAGATGTATGCCTTTTAACATCGTATACTATACTAATAAATATTTTTCGTACTAATAGAAATTAAATTTATCACAGCAATATTATGTATATGTATATTAGGTATATTGCTGTGATAAATTTAATTTCTATTAGTAAGAAAAATATTTATTAGTATAGTATTACGATGTTAAAATGCAAAAATTAAAGACTAAGTCCGTCGAGATTCGAACCTGCGTTCACATTGTGACTTTTTATGTGCTTACCACC
The DNA here is from genome assembly GCF_024586455.1 of Bactrocera neohumeralis. Taxonomy (NCBI): domain Eukaryota; kingdom Metazoa; phylum Arthropoda; class Insecta; order Diptera; family Tephritidae; genus Bactrocera; species Bactrocera neohumeralis. The sequence continues at coordinate 1,114 of NW_026093429.1, read as the reverse complement.
AACACCACTATTGACACTTTCGTGGCGTTGTCTTAAGTATGGTTTGGTTATGCATGTAAGAAATATACGATGGTTCAAATAATTTTGTTTAAGTATAGAAATATGCTTTTGTAGAACAAATTGTCCGTAATAGATGCACCTTCTGCATTAAACTTGTGCCTTGAAACTAATATCAATTGGATTGGCAAAAATTTTAATGTTTTGATTTTAAATTGATTTTACAGCGGAAAAAGACAGTGTAGCCCGTGTTTCAAGAGCAGGGAAAACAGCACAATATTATCGTGAATACCAAACACGAAAGAAAGCAGAGCGGGAAAAGGAGAAATTGGAAATGATAGCTGGCAGTCAAACGAAGAAGAGGAAAACAGCTGCGGGATATCAGAGAGCGCGTGAAAAAAGATTCAACGTTTGCTGTTCCATCAATCTCTGCGGGAGCATCTATAACTACTGATGAATCAACGGTCCTCAATTCGCCGATAACTGCTGGGCCTTCAACGCGTGTTGATGGATTACAAAAGAGAGATGATTACGCTGCATATTCTCTTCCGCAACGAAGAGACAGAACTACTTTTCTAGTCAAAGTTCCTTCATTTACACTTTGCTTTATTCTTCATTTTCACCAGTGGGGCACGTGATGAACCGCACCAGCTTGGAGACTGCACGAGCAAAAACTAGGATTGTACTGCCACGCAAAATAACAACTTAGATTCATCATGAAAATCCACTCGGGCAATAAAACAGTCCTTCAACGAACAATCTTATCTGAGGTGGCTCAGATCTTGATTCACTGGATTTTTATCACCGCCCCAATCAAAAAAACGATTGGGATCAGGTCCCGTCGAAAGTTTTTAATCGGCAATCACTGCAACCGAACTTCAACAAATCAAACCAACTTTCCCCGCTGGATTAACACGGCCACGAATTTGAACCACGGATTTTGCAACGCATCTCAGCTCACAATGGCAGCAGCAATCACGTCACTGTCAAACCCGCATCCGGGGAGACCCCCACGACACTCCTTTGCGCAAAAAAAAAAGAAGCACCACCAAACGACTATATCCCAGACAGAGCTATCAGCAGCGCTGCTACTATCGAAATTAATGACTTACGTCAA
>NW_026093428.1:0-5325 GCF_024586455.1 Bactrocera neohumeralis | reverse complement strand
AAATTTGAAAAAAAAAGGGTTTTTTTCCCCTTTTGAACACTATTGCCACGCTCCTGGTAGGAATAGAGAATAGGTTGAGGGCTTTTCTAAAAGCTCCTTAAATTATCTAACCGATGCTATTTATTTGACCCACCTACGTCGAATACTTTAGCCGCTAGAGCGATTACAAAGTTGAAACAAAAATGTGATTTTTCTCAAAACACTACATTTGTTTGTGAACACTATTGCCACGCTCCTGGTAGGGATAGAAAATAGGTTGAGGGCTTTTCTAAAAGCTCCTTAAATTATCTAACCGATGCTATTTTTTTTGACCCACCTACGTCGAATACTTTAGCCGCTAGAGCGTTTACAAAGTTGAAACAAAAATGTGATTTTTCTCAAAACACTACATTTGTTTGTGAACACTATTGCCACGCTCCTGGTAGGGATAGAAAATAGGTTGAGGGCTTTTCTAAAAGCTCCTTAAATTATCTAACCGATGCTATTTATTTGACCCACCTACGTCGAATACTTTAGCCGCTAGAGCGTTTACAAAGTTGAAACAAAAATGTGATTTTTCTCAAAACACTACATTTGTTTGTGAACACTATTGCCACGCTCCTGGTAGGGATAGAAAATAGGTTGAGGGCTTTTCTAAAAGCTCCTTAAATTATCTAACCGATGCTATTTATTTGACCCACCTACGTCGAATAGTTTAGCCGCTAGAGCGTTTACAAAGTTGAAACAAAATGTGAGATTTTCTCAAAACACTACATTTGTTTGTGAACACTATTGCCACGCTCCTGGTAGGGATAGAAAATAGGCTGATGACGCTTCTAAAAGTTCCTTAAATTATCTAACCGATGCTATTTATTTGACCCACCTACGTCGAACGATTTACAAAGTTCAAAATGTGATTTTTCTCAAAACACTACATTTGTTTGTGAACACTATTGCCACGCTCCTGGTAGGGACAGAAAACGGATTAAAAATTTCCTTAAAGCTCTTAAAATTATCTAACCGATGCTATTTATTTGACCCACCTACGTCGAATACTTTAGCCGCTAGAGCGATTACAATGTTGAAACCAAAATGTGATTTTTCTCAAAACACTACATTTGTTTGTGAACACTATTGCCACGCTCCTGGTAGGGATAGAGAATTAGGTTGAGGGTTTTCTTAAAAGCTCTTTAAATTATCTAACTGATGCTATTTATTTGACCCACCTACGTCGAATACTTTAGCCGATAGAGCGTTTACAAAGTTGAAACAAAAATGTGATTTTTCTCAAAACACTACATTTGTTTGTGAACACTATTTCCGCGCTCCTTTAAATTGGTACCGATGCTATTTATTTGACCCACCTACGTCGAATACTTTAGCCGCTAGGGCGTTTACAAAGTTGAAACAAACTTGTGATTTTTCTCAAAACACTACATTTGTTTGTGAACACTATTGCCAGGCTCCTGGTAGGGATAGAAAATAGGTTGGGGCTTTTCTAAAAGCTTTTTAAATTATCTAACCGATGCTTTTTATTTGACCCACCTACGTCGAATACTTTAGCCGCTAGAGCGTTTACAAAGTTGAAACAAAATTGTGATTTTTCTCAAAACACTACATTTGTTTGTGAACACTATTGCCACGCTCCTGGTACTGATAGAAAACATGTTGAAAGCTTTTCTAAAAGATCTTTAAATTATCTAACCGATGCTATTTATTTGACCCACCTACGTCGAATACTTTAGCCGCTAGAGCGTTTACAAAGTTGAAACAAAAATGTGATTTTTCTCAAAACACTACATTTATTTGTGAACACTATTGCCACGCTCCTGGTAGGGATAGAAAATAGGTTGAGGGCTTTTCTAAAAGCTCCTTAAATTATCTAACCGATGCTATTTATTTGACCCACCTACGTCGAATACTTCAGCCGCTAGAGCGTTTACACAGTTGAAACAAACATGTGATTTTTCTCAAAACACTACATTTGTTTGTGAACACTATTGCCACGCTCCTGGTAGGGATAGAAAATAGGTTGAGGGCTTTTCTAAAAGCTCCTTAAATTATCTAACCGATGCTATTTATTTGACCCACCTACGTCGAATACTTTAGCCGCTAGAGCGTTTACAAAGTTGAAACAAAAATGTGATTTTTCTCAAAACACTACATTTGTTTGTGAACACTATTGCCGCGCTCCTGGTACGGATAGAAAATAGGTTGAGGGCTTTTCGAAAAGCTTCTTAAATTATCTAACTGATGCTATTTATTTGACCCACCTACGTCGAATACTTTAGCCGCTAGAGCGTTTACAAAGTTGAAACAAAAATGTGATTTTTCTCAAAACACTACATTTGTTTGTGAACACTATTGCCACGCTCCTGGTAGGGATAGAAAACAAGTTGAGGGCTTTTCTAAAAGCTCCTTAAATTATCTAACCGATGCTATTTATTTGACCCACCTACGTCGAATACTTTAGCCGCTAGAGCGTTTACAAAGTTGAAACAAAATGTGATTTTTCTCAAAACACTACATTTGTTTGTGAACACTATTGCCACGCTCCTGGTAGGGATAGAAAACAGGTTGAGGGCTTTTCTAAAAGCTCCTTAAATTATCTAACCGATGCTGTTTATTTGACCCACCTACGTCGAATACTTTAGCCGCTAGAGCGTTTACAAAGTTAAAACAAACATGTGATTTTTCTCAAAACACTACATTTGTTTGTGAACACTATTGCCACGCTCCTGGTAGGGATAGAAAATAGGTTGAGGGCTTTTCTAAAAGCTCCTTAAATTATCTAGCCGATGCTATTTATTTGACCCAGCTACGTCGAATACTTTAGCCGCTAGAGCGTTTACAAAGTTGAAACAAAAATGTGATTTTTCTCAAAACACTACATTTGTTTGTGAACACTATTGCCACGCTCGTGGTAGGGATAGAGAATAAGTTGAGGGCTTTTCTAAAAGCTCCTTAAATTATCTAACCGATGCTATTTATTTGACCCACCTACGTCGAATACTTTAGCCGCTAGAGCGTTTACAAAGTTGAAACAAAAATGTGATTTTTCTCAAAAAACTGCATTTGTTTGTGAACACTATTGCCACGCTCCTGGTAGGGATAGAAGATAGATAGAGGGCTTTTCTAAAAGCTCTTTTAATTATCTAACCGGTGCAATTTATTTGACCCACCTACGTCGAATACTTTAGCCGCTAGAGCGTTTACAAAGTTGAAACAAAATGTGATTTTTCTCAAAACACTACATTTGTTTGTGAACACTATTGCCATTCTCCTGGTAGGGATAGAGGAGAAGTTGAGGGCTTTTCTAAAAGCATCTTTAACTATTATCTAACCGATGCTATTTATTTGACCCACCTACGTCGAATACTTTAGCCGCTAGAGCGTTTACAAAGTTGAAACAAACGTGTGATTTTTCTCAAAACACTACATTTGTTTGTGAACACTATTGCCACGCTCCTGGTAGGGATAGAAAATAGGTTGAGGGTTTTTCTAAAAGCTTCTTAAACTATTTAACCGATGCTGCTTATTTGACCCACCTACGTCGAATACTTTAGCCGCTAGAGCGTTTACAAAGTTGAAAAAAAATGTGATTTTTCTCAAAACACTACATTTGTTTGTGAACACTATTGCCACGCTCCTGGTAGGGATAGAAAATAGGTTGAGGGCTTTTCTAAAAGCTCTTAAATTTAACTAACCGGTGCAATTTTTCTGACCCACCTACGTCGAATACCTAAGCCGCTAGAGCGTTTACAAAGTTGAAACAAAATGTGATTTTTCTCAAAACACTACATTTGTTTGTGAACACTATTGCCACGCTCCTGGTAGGGATAGAAAATAGGTTGAGGGCTTTTCTAAAAGCTCCTTAAATTATCTAACCGATGCTATTTATTTGACCCACCTACGTCGAATACTTTAGCCGCTAGAGCGTTTACAAAGTTGAAACAAAATGTGATTTTTCTCAAAACACTACATTTGTTTGTGAACACTATTGCCGCGCTCCTGGTAGGGATAGAAACTAGGTTGAGGGCTTTTCTAAAAGCTTTTTAAATTATCTAACCGATGCTGTTTATTTGACCCACCTACGTCGAATACTTTAGCCGCTAGAGCGTTTACAAAGTTGAAACAAAATGTGCTTTTTCTCAAAACACTTCATTTGTTTGAACACTATTGCCACGCTCCTGGTAGGATAGAGAAAATAGGTTGAGGGCTTTTCTAAAAGCTCCTTAAATTATCTAACCGATGCTGTTTATTTGACCCACCTACGTCGAATACTTTAGCCGCTAGAGCGTTTACACAGTTGAAACAAACATGTGATTTTTCTCAAAAAATACACTACATTTGTTTGTGAACACTATTGCCACGCTCCTGGTAGGGATAGAAAATAGGTTGAGGGCTTTTCTAAAAGCTCCTTAAATTATCTAACCGATGCTATTTATTTGACCCACCTACGTCGAATACTTTAGCCGCTAGAGCGTTTACAAAGTTGAAACAAAAATATGATTTTTCTCAAAACACTACATTTGTTTGTGAACACTATTGCCGCGCTCCTGGTACGGATAGAAAATAGGTTGAGGGCTTTTCGAAAAGCTTCTTAAATTATCTAACTGATGCTATTTATTTGACCCACCTACGTCGAATACTTTAGCCGCTAGAGCGTTTACAATTTGAAACAAAAATGTGATTTTTCTCAAAAAACTACATTTGTTTGTGAATACTATTGCCACGCTCCTGGTAGGGATAGAGGATAGATGAGGGCTTTTCTAAAAGCTCCTTAAATTATCTAACCGATGCTATTTATTTGACCCACCTACGTCGAATACTTTAGCCGCCGGCAGAGCGTTTACAAAGTTGAAACAAACATGTGATTTTTCTCAAAACACTACATTTGTTTGTGAACACTATTGCCACGCTCCTGGTAGGAATAGAAAATAGGTTGAGGGCTTTTCTAAAAGCTCCTTAAATTATCTAACCGATGCTATTTATTTGACCCACCTACGTCGAATACTTTAGCCGCCAGAGCGTTTACAAAGTTGAAACAAACATGTGATTTTTCTCAAAACACTACATTTGTTTGTTTTATTGCCAGGCTCCTGGTATGGATAGAAAACAGGTTGAGGGCTTTCCTAAAAGCTCTTTAAATTGTCTAACCGATGCTATTTTTCTGACCCACCTACGTCGAATACCTTAGCCGCTAGAGCGTTTACAAAGTTGAAACAAACATGTGATTTTTCTCAAAACACTACATTTGTTTGTGAACACTATTGCCAGGCTCCTGGTAGGAATAAAAAAAAGGTTGAGGGCTTTTCTAAAAGCTCCTAAATTATCTAACTGATG
>NW_026093427.1:0-5786 GCF_024586455.1 Bactrocera neohumeralis | reverse complement strand
AACTGGCGATGCCCCTCTGAAAAAAAAAAGGGGGCCAAAAGGGGCAAGAACGAAAAGAGCATGAATCAGTTTTTGTAAAATATTTCGGATGAAATCGCCCAAAAAATTTAATGGCTTTAACCCACGGGAGACCCCCAACCCCAACACCATGGGATAACCCTCAACATCGGTTTGGTTTATGGGGATTGAAAGTTTAAAAGCCCACCATCAACAAACGATTGATTTACATGTGGCTTTGCCCGTTTCACCCCCAAATTTTTAAAGACTGAAAGGAGAATCGAAACCCCGCCTCTTCACGTTTTCCCGGTTTTGAAAAAAAAGGCCCCAACACCAAAGCCCATTTGAGGGGGACCCCCCGGACGTTGATACCAAGGGTTGACAAGGCGCCCCCCCACGGGCTTTTAAATTACTCTTAAAAAAATTGTTGATGCAGACTTAACGAGAAAAACTTTTATAAGAGTTTGTGCATGCCGAATATTGATATCATGGGCCCAACCCCCCCATTATTTCGTTTTCCAGACTGCGGGAAAAAGAAAACCTCGAGTGAAAGGGCAAACGAAATATTTTTTCCTCAAAAAAACAGTCGTCGCACTTACGACTTCCCTTTAGTCACTATTGAAGTCATAACTTTTGGGTTGATAATTTTTTTCATCTTGGGAAACCGGGGAAAACCCAATGTCAGCAGGAAATTTTACAAAGGGGCTCTGACCGAGTAGGCAAGAAAAAAAAGCCTCTCGACGAAAAAAACCCAAATTTTTTAAACAATGTTCCGTCCGCCCAAGGGGAGGTTGACGATAAAAAAACCGAACGACGTTGATTGATGGAACGATGAGCGATGAGAAAAAAATTGAAACCCGACGCATTAAAAGAAAAAGGGGACGCTGGTTAGGGTTTTTGGGAATGGGCCCCCCAGGGGGAAACAGAGGAAAAGGGAAATTTTCCACTATTAAGGACGTTGAAGAAGGACCCGGTTTGCTTGTATCCAATTGTTACAGCGATTATCGCGGGGTGTCCCAATAAAGAAGGAACCGGCGATGAACCCGGATGTTTGCTTTGGCCAATGAAGCGGGGTTGCCAAAAGCCTTTAATTTTTACATAGCACTTTGGGCAACACGACCAAAACGTAAAATTATCTGCTCACCAAGAGTTCGTTTAAGGACGCCGTCTTAAAGAAATATCGAAAAATCACGAGTTCATTTGGTACAAAGTGGTTATCATGGCACGAAACAGTTGGGGGGGTAGCGGCGGGTTGACAGCCTTTGGGGGAAAAACCCGAGTCCGCCCTTTTCAGCCCCGGGGACGGCCCGGATGCGGGGACGTTTTTTTGGATGAAAATCCAAAAGAAGCTGGTTCAAAGGGATATTAAAACCCCCGGGTAGATTATGTTGAATAATTGAATCCAAACAAATAAAAAATGTAAAGTTTTTAAAATTTAAACCTTGATCAGAGTTTTTTCACTTTATTCCTTAAAGATGTTTTTTTTTAAAGAGGATAGGGGGTTAAAACCCAAGTCGGAGTACTTGACCCAAAATGAAAAAGAAGTTTTACCCCAAAATCCCCAAAGTTTTTTCCTAATGAATTTCTAGTTATTTTCCCCGAATGGAAAGAACTGGGAGGGCTGGGGAGATCCCCCAATTTTACATAAACTCGAAACAGATAATCGACCCCCTTGGAACAATATTTAAACCCCAAAAAAACCAGCCCCGAAACCCAAGAAATAATTTTTAACAGATACCAATCGGATATATGCAAGGGGGGAAACCCCTGAATATGGGTGAAAAACTCCCGCCTGAAAGTATTCGACGCCGTACCCTGAAAGGGGGGAGGAAGAGGGAAAGCCTAATCCGCTGGGGAAAAAAACCCGGGGGAAGGACCTGGCTTCGCTTGGGGGTCTCCATTTGGGGCCCCCCCCGTTGTTACCAGAAAAAATCGCAAGGGTTTAGCCTAAAACAGAAGGAAAAGAGATGAATCTTAATTAAAAAATTCATTTTTTTTCACCCTCCCGGAATCTTTAAAAATGCAATAGACAAAAAATAAATCAAAATATCAAAACCAAACCGATTACAAATCATTTAAAAATTTTTTAAAACCACAAACCTAATAAAAATGTCATAAACCATTTTGTTCCCGCACAACCCTTAAAAATATTAAAAAAAGGTAATAGATTTAAAAAACTTTTCAATTTGATACTAAATTCATCCCGAAAAAAAAGGGAAAAAAATCAAAGACACCCCAAAAACCCAATAATTTTCATCCCCCCTTTCTACAAATGCATACCTCTTAAAATTTTTTCACTTTCCCGGTGTTCAATAAAATTCATTAATATTTGCCATTTTCCCTACCCCACCCCCCGGCCCAGGTTTTCCACCCATAAAGCTCTGCTGGATTTTTGCTTTATAACTTATTTAAGATTTATTGAAAAAAATTGCCGAACCGGCAGCGAAAAGTTTCCCGGCAAAGCGCCAAAAGGGGCTAGGCCCGACCCCGTGGGGGTGCCCACCCCGGAGTCCACGAATAACTGGCGCATCCCTTGATGAGCGATTGCGCCAGCATATGACTGCAGGAGCGCAACCGCACACACGCATACTTCCTCGCTCAACTAGTTCCTTGAATTTCGTTGGGCATATGGAACATTTTTTCCGCCGGTGGCGATATATTTGTTGTGCGCCCACATACCGCACGGCCATAGACGATGGGAGCAAAGTCTGCAAACCAAATGAGCAAATTTACGTTTCCGACTGTTTGAACGATGCGGTGTGGGGACATGCGCCCCTTTCACTGTGGGATGGCTTTGCCATGAAGAGTTGGTGTGATTGAGAGGGGAAATATATTTGTGTTTTAGGATTTTACCATTTAGGGCAAATTTGGTAGTTGTGATAGATTTGGACGATGTTAGGTTTAGAATTAAAGCATTTTAATGAACTTGCAGACATACATAAGTACACATAAAAAATTTTAAATTTTCTAAAAAAGGGTTTTAAAATTAGATAAAATAATTATAATATAACTTCTATATATGTAACTGTATTTAAGGAAAAATACATTTACAATTTTTTTTTTTTACGCTGAAGAGCGGAACCTAAGCACTTTAACTTTTGAGTGTTGTAAAATCAAAGACAGGAAAAATCTAAGATGTAAACGTCAACCAGAAGATCGGAATCTAAGCATCTTAAGAAAATGAGTTTTATCATGTCATTAATCAAAATCGGTGTCAGGTCTCGAGATTGGATTTCACCAAAAGAGGCGGGTGCCATGCCATCGCCCAATTTTTTCACACTGGTTCCCAAAGTCTCCCCACATCTTTCCGGGCGTATTTCTTATTTTTTTTTATTGCGCTTTTTTTTTTTAACCGTACCGTTATATGGGGAAGTGAGCGGGTTGATTTCAAATTTTTTACTGTTCAGCTTAAGGACGGCCCGACAGACAGTCACTATTTAACTTTTCTTCATCCTGATCTTTATTAATAACCTATATCTATCCCCCTTAGTTTTAGGAAAAAAATTGCAACCGTTAGAGAAAAAACTTTATACACGGGAATGAAAAAATCATAACCAACAAGCCTTATGAACTGAAACCCCCTAGCTTTTTGGGAAAAGAAAGAGATGAATTTGGTTATACCCAACAGCTCTTCCTTATTGTTTATTTTTTTTTAATATTTTAAATTGTTTTGTTAAAATTTTTTCACCCAAACAACACTTGACGTAAGTAAAAACATATTTTAATTAATTTTTAAAATTTAAAGAAATTTTATTTTTTTTTCAAAGCAAAAATTACTACTAGGCGTCTTTTTTATTGTCTTAATTTTTTGGGGGCGGGGGGAAGTATTAAACCCCATTAATCCATTTTTTTTCTTCAACAACATCTTTGTGGAAAGAGATTCTTCCCGAATTTCAAAATATATCAAAAAGATTGATCGTTATTTTAAATTTGCACCAGGTCCCCATTTCGGTAATGATCCGATTCTTACAGTTTTTTGCTATATTTGTGTACTGGGAAAAAGAAAATATATGGAAATTTAATATTGTCCATGGCAAGTTGTGTTTTGTCCGATTTCGCCATTTAAAATGTTAAAGTAAAGTTGTGTTTCAATTGTTATTGTTTCAGGGGTTTTGAGATATGTGATAACTCTAAATGAGGGGGGGGTTACTCCCATTTCTATAAATTCTTTTTTCATCCCTTTCAAAAAGTCATGTCACTGGCTATTTTGATTTAACATTTTTACACTGGGAAAAAAAGGGCGAAAATTTGATTCTGAAAAATTGGGCCCTATAACCCAAATTTTGGGGGATATATAGACAAATCTATTAGTGGGGGAGCCGCCCTTTTTTTAAAAGATTTAAACCATAAGTGATTTTAATGTGATTTTGTAAAATTTTTTTTTTTTCTTTTGTGTATTAAGGGGTTTTTTGGGGCTTAGCGTGGTCTGATTACGTCAATATAATATTTTTAAAATAAAAACCCCAAAATTTTATTCAAAAATAGATTCCAAAATGAACGAGGGAAAAGTTACAAAAATTTTTTTTTGCCCAAATTACGATTTGTTTGAAAATTTTAAAAAAGGGGTGGTAAAAATCAAATTATTACCCCAAAATATTTTCATAAAAAATTTTTTTTTTAATTACAAGTAAATAAAATTATAAAAGAAATATGTAGTAGTCATCCCTTTCGGACAAGGGGGATCCTTTTTTTATCTTAGGTTCCCGATTTAGCCCATTTTCCATTTTTCTTGAAATTTAAAACCCAAAAATTTCCCAAATTATTAAAAAAATTTATACAAGATATGGTATAACAATAATTTAATATCATGGTGATAAATGTAATGTTGAAATGATTTTATTTCCAAAAATATTACCAGAAGTAAATAACAAAATCTTCCCCTCTGTAAAACTATTTAATATCAAAAAATTTTCATCAATGAAGGCCTCCCTCCCACAGTAAATTATTATCTAAAAAATTTTTTCCATATTTATTTATTATTTATTTTTCCCCCAAAACATGGAGCTGTATATTTGAGATTTTTATAGATTTAGAGTGGTAATATTTAAAACTTTTATTATTTAAATTGAAAAAATGCACAATATGATAAAAATTTAACCTTTAAACAATCGGAAAAATTGGCAGAAAGTATTTCATAAACTTTTTAGGAAAAAATTGTGGTTTTCCACATTTTCAACAACTATATTATTTAACCAAAAAAAGACCAGCCAATTGACTCATTCAATATTTGCTGGGCTTCAAACCCCGATTCAAAATCAATTTCAAAAAAAACCCCAACCAGAGATTCAGATTGGATTGCATTTTTCTCAGCTTTGCTCACCTACCATGCCCGGTGTTGGTGAATGATTTCCTCAAATAGGAATTTGGAAATGAAATTTTCAATTTTTCCTTTCCTTTGATGCATTCATCGCTCATTCATTGTCAAGCTTTTCATTTTTGGGGAATTTGTGCACCAAATAAAAAAAAAAGCCCATTATTGACCTTTTTCTGTTTGTGTTTTCGTGTGTGTGACGGGGATGCAACGCCCCCAAATATGCAATGGCGACTATAAAAAAGACTTAATAAATAAAAAAAAAATCGGGGGGAAAAAAAAGCTAAAGGATTAGAAAAGTTTTAATTCATTAAAAGAAAAAAAAGCGAAAATGCAAAAAAAATTTGTTCCAAACATTCTGCCAATGTATACAATGGATATATCCATGTGTGGGGGTTTGTTTTTGGGGTTGACGCTGCAGGTGGGTGGGGGCCCTTTTGTTTTAGGGGATATTTATTGCATTTAGCGCCCAAAAAAC
>NW_026093426.1:0-5622 GCF_024586455.1 Bactrocera neohumeralis | reverse complement strand
GCCATCCCGGATATGAAATGGCAAAGTAAAAATTGTTTTTTAAAAGTTTATTGTGAAAATAAAAAACACCCGAAAAAAAAAAGAGCGGGGAAAGGCCCAAACCTGAGCAGACTGGTGGCCAACAAGGGAACCTATAAAGAAAACGATTTTTGATGCTTTACAAAACCCCAGTTTATTTGCAAGAATGTAAAGAAAACTTTGAAAAAAATTGGCCTTTTAAAGTTTTTTAATTTTTTTTTTTAAAAAAATTTTTCCCTCGTGTTTCTCCAAATCGAAAACAACCCTTTTGGGCCACTGTTAATCTGCCCATCCGAGAGGCGGGTTCGGGATTCGTTTTGGTTTGCAATCCATCGAATGATTTATTAAATTTTCAGGGTTTAGCCAAGGGTCCGGGCAAAAAACCTTTTCAATTTTGGGAAAAAAATTAACCGAAAATTTTTGTCAACCAACAGAAATTAAAGGAAAAAAATTCCCCATCTCGCAAGAATCTGATAAAAAATATATTTGTTGGATAAATGATGATCACGTGGCGATTGTTTTGTCAGTGATTTTTAAAGTACTGACAAAAAAAGAACAAAAACTGTTTTTAAAAAAGGAATGGGCAATGGGGTTTTGGAAACGTTTATTTGAGCGTTTAAAACCGGGGCTGTTTGAAACAAAGGCTTGGGTATTTGGATTTTCCCAAATTGGAAATTTTTCGTTGGTTTTTTGTATTTAATGTAAGTTGCAGTCTTAGAACTGCCAGCGCGAATTTCCGTAATGTGCTTTCCCTTTTGTTTGTTTGTTTTTGGTTTTTTGTTTTGGTTCCGGGAATTTTCTTTAATTAGTTTTATTATTTTCCCATCCAATTTTTTGTTTCGGTTTTTTAAATTATGGAAAATTTATTACCCTTAAAAAATTCATTTGTGTCCATCAACAACTTAAAGTTTGTTGTTTTAAAAATTTGATAAATTTAAATTTGGTTTTTATAATTTTATTTAAATGTTTTTTATTCATTAACAAAAGTGGGTTTTGGCCGTTTTGCTGAACTTTTTGTGTAGTTTTGCATATAAAAATTGCTGTGATTAGAAAGGGAAAATAAATAAATTTGGCAGGGGGACATTTTTTGAACCGCAGAGAAATAGCAAGATTTATAATTACTATGAATTGAATGGAAAAATAAATGTTTTGTATTTTTTGAAAATATAAATTTTTTTAAAGTGACATTTTAATACATATGTATATTTATTCTGAAAATTATTCAACCATTGTAGCAGAAATTTGTTTTTTTTTTATTTTGTTTTTTAAATTTTTCAAATTTTTAATTTATTCCCAAAAGTTGGGGACTTTTAAAGGTTTTCCAAAAACCTTTTTAAAAATTTTTTTATTTTAAATTTCATTTTGAATTTAAATTTTAAAAAAAATTTTAACTTTTCAACATCATAAAATTTAAAAAGTTTGAGAGAAACCATTTCCGAAATTTAAAAACTGTTTAAATTTGGGGTTTAAAAATTTTCCCATGGTCAAAAGTTTTGAGCTCCCAAACGACATAGAATTTAGGTTTTTTTTCCAAAACCCCAAAAAAGAGGTTGAATTTTTTTCGTCAAAAAGAAAATTTCAAAATTAAAGAGAAAAAAATTTTCCTTATTTTTAAAAGGGAAAAAGGTTATCTTGTTATTTTTGAATTTTTTCCAAACAAGTAAAGATCTTTTTTGGGTTTTTGATTTAATGTACAAATTTCTTTTTTTAACAGTTGATAAAAACCTTACGTTTACTTGGCATTTAAAGGTAAGTGCAAAAGGAAAATTTAGACCCAATTTTGTTAGCAAATTTCAGTTGAAGTGTTTTTGTTTTGGGGCCGAAGGGCTAATAAGTATTATTATAAAAGAAATATTAACAAAATAAAAATAAAAAATTAAATTGAAGGAAAATAATATTCATAGGGTTGTTTTTAAATATTACCCCCGTGTTATAATAATAATGTGTTTTTAAATATAAATAGTTTTAAAAATAAAATTTCATTTTAAATTTTTACCAATTTAATATAAAAAAAATTAAAAAAAAATATTTTTTATTCTCTTTTTGTTTTAATTAAAACCCATATCTAATAGATATTTTTTTAAAATCCAAATTTTCAGAATTTTTAATTCCGAATGCTAAAAACCCCCAAAATTTTTTTAGAAAATATTTGATATTTTTTGTCTGATACAAAAATTGAGTAAAGAATTTTCACTGGTTTTTTTTACACAAAGTGTATGTAAATTAAACATAAAAAATGCTTTTAATTATTTAGTCTGAATTAACATTTCAAGTTTATTAAAGGGAAAGCGAAATGAAAACAAAAATTTTTCCATAAAAATATGGAATAAATTTGCCGTAAGCAATTGAAAATTTTATCGGAGCTTTGTCAGGCGTGTATCCCATACCGGCTATATTTGTTTAAAAATTTTAACCCGTTTTTTTTATTGTTTTTATGAGGCAATATCATAAAACGATCAGGGGTTTGGGACGCGTTTAACAGTTAAAGGGGAAAACTGTCCCTTTTCTATCATTATAAAAATATTTAGAGACGATTTTAAAATTTTAATTTTAAAAATTTTTGAGGGTTTTTTGGGAATCCGGCATGGCTATTTAGATTTGCAACGGGGGGGAAATTTCTGCTTTTTTTATCCAAATTTTTTTGGACCATTGGCAGAAAAATTTTGGAAAAGGTTTTAAACGCCAAATCGAAGCTAGAATTTTTCGATTTTACTTTTATTTTTCCTTAATTTTTCATATTTTAAAATTTTTGGAAATAGAAAATATTTTTTTAGGGTGGGGGATTTTTTTTGGGAGACATTAATATTTGCGTTCCTTTTTTCTGCGCAAAAAAGGTCATACGTTTTTTTTAACAAACAGGGGAAAAATTTTCCCCCTTTTTTGGGAAATATTCACAAAAAATTTTCAATAAATTTTCCGGAAATTTTTCCGTTTAAAGCAATTATTTAGTAACTTAAAAAGTAATTTAATTGAATATTTTTTTTTAAGCTTTAAAAGTTGTAATAAACTTAATTTTTTTATTATATCACTTAATTTTTTAAAGGGAAAAAATTTAAAGGAGGATTGTTAAAACCCCAAAATTTTTAAAAAATTATTTATTTATTTTTTCCATTAAATTACCAAAAAGTTTGAGAAGAGCAATACATCATTTTAAAAAAGCAATTATTGGGTTTTTTTTTTTCCAAATTTAAAATAAATAAAATTTTTGTTTTACTCAATTAATTGTTAAATTTTTCAAACAATAAAAAAGTAATTAACAACAAGAAAAATTAAAAATCTGCCCAGAAAATTTCATGCGAATAAAAGTTTAAAAAAATTTTTACGGTGGTTTTTTTAACTGTCATTATTTTTTTTTTAAGCGGGGTAGTGTGCGTAGTGAAAATTTTCAAAAATTTTGTCATTGCATCAACTGATAAGCAAAAATTTTTCATCACAAACACGAATGGTTACAAAATTTGCCGAAAAATTGGAATCGAAATTTGCAAAATTTTTCCGGTCACTTTTCTTTTTTACCTTTTTTTTCCCAATTTCCTTATTAATTTTAAAAAATTAATTTAAATTGATTTTGGGGGTTCAGGGTTTTTGGAGATTTCTGGCTTTAGTAATGGAAACGTCGATAATTTTTTCTTGCTTTTATTTTGTCCATTTTTTTTTTTAACCCTTTTTATTTGGTTTACCCCTTTTTTTTTAAAATTTTTGCAAATCCATTTTTTTTCTTTTTTGGAAAAAAAAGGGGCTTTTTGCTTATACTTTTGTTGAGCCCAAAATTAATATAAAATTATATATAAAAAACTAACTTGAGAAAAGAAAAAGGTTTTTTATTTTTGGTTTTTTTTTGAACAGAGTATAAATTAGATGATGTTTAAAAAATAGATTTTAATGATCCATTTAATTTATTTTTTTTAAAATTAAATAAATATAACGGACTAAAATTTTCCCAAATTTTATCAAAATATTATTTTTGAGAAAAATTATTGAAAAATTCCCCAACTTTGGGGTCCCGAATAAAACCCAGATCTATAGTTGATTTTTAATGGTAAAATGCATGAGAACAAACCCCTTTCCATAAAGTATTCTGTTTTAATAAAAGGGGTTAATTTTCGAGTTTTTTCTTAAAAATAAGGGATTTTTTTTCCGATTTTTTCGGCCAAATGGTGAATTATCACAGAAAAAATGAGAGAGCGAAATCTTAAGGGTAATTACAATATTTTTTAAAAAAAAAATAAATTGGGTGAAAACTTTTTCTACCCCTTAAACTATTTATATCAAAATTTTTTGGAGATGGGTTTTAAAAATTTGGATATGTTTTTCATAAAAACTGCTTGGATTGTTTTTTTTGACCCCCTTTTCCCTGATTAAAAGGGGAATTTTTTTTGCCCTTCATTTTTAAATTAGTTTTGAAACAAAGGAAACTAAAACGTAAAAATTTATAAATTTACAAAAAAACTTTATTGGGTGATTTTCATAAAAAATTTGTTCCTTTTTTAAACCCCTTTCAAAAGTTGATCTGTTTGGATTTTTCCTTTTTCTCGGGAAGGTTTCATATGTAGAACATGAAAAAACCTTGATAAATTTTCAATTTTTCAAAACCCAAAATTTTTTTTCCCTTTTTAAAGGGCACATTTCACGCAAAAATTAAAAAAATTTTTTAAAAAATTTTTAATTTTATTTTTTTTTTTACCAACTAATTTTTTAAAATGTATGTATGAAACCGTAAAAAATTTTTTTAAAAATTTATTTGTTTTTTTTTTAAATTCCAAGCATTTTTCCAATGGTTTTAAAAAAAAAAAGGGAAACCCAAACTTTTTTTTTAATTCGGGGAAAATTAAAAAAAAAATATTTTATGCAGAAACAAAAATTAATTCTCGTGAAACAACCCCAAAAGGGGCAAAAATTTCGAAAGTCGAAATAACAAAACCCAGAACAAAGCAAAGGATTCCGGGGGGAAGCCCCCCCGGCAGCTCGTTTGCTCCCTCAAAATCTGTTGCTGCCGGATCTTCGAACTGTTGCTCACTTTAGCTTTGTGTTGCCGGGTTTAGTTTGTTTAAATCGTTGGGAAAGGGGTTGTACGCGATATTGCGCTTTCGGTTTTCGTTTGCTTCGAGCATTGTTTTCATTCGCGGGTGTATTTGCTGTGCGTTGTTTTGCTCGATGCCTGAGACGGCGCGTTGTTCTGCATAAAATATTTTGCTTTGTTAATTGCCGCGGTGAATTCGCCAAATGTAATTAAAGTTGTTTTGGTTTCGAAACTTTTGCGTTTTCTGCTGTTAAAAGCCATTGAACTGCTTTGTTATTAAAAATACGGACGAAAAACTTCACAAATGGTGTGTATATAAAATATTTTCTTACGGTTTACATACATTTTAAAATTTAATTGGTTGGTGAACGAAACCGTAATTGCAAAATAAAATTAAGAATTTGAAATCTACGAAGTTCTTTTAATTTATTTTAAGTGTGCTAAGAATATCTTAAAAAAGGGAAAAAATTTAGGGTATCTGAAAGAAACTTGAAATTATCCAAGATATTTCATGTTCCCCCAAAATGAAACCTTCCTGAGGGAAAATGAAAAAAAATATCAACAAATCAACAGATCAACAATTTGTG
>NW_026093425.1:0-6057 GCF_024586455.1 Bactrocera neohumeralis | reverse complement strand
AAAAAAGGAAAAGGGCGCATTCGGGTTTTTTTTAAATTTTGAAAATGGGTGGGCGTCCCCCATTTAACCAAAACCATACCGGAACTACTCACCGATTTAAAAATTTTAATAAATTTCTTAACACCGGGTACATGACAAATTAGGGAAAAACGGTTCACCCCGCCTTTTTCCCAATATAACGCTATTTTAATTCCATCTGATGCCTTCTCTAGCCCATAATATATACATTAGGAACCAATGACGATAGCGGAATAAAGGCTTACACAAATACGGTATTTGAGCTGAGGTATCCCTTGTGGAAAAAAATTGTCGTGATCGGAATATACCTTTTCAGGTCCCTGATATCGAACACGAAGAACTCAGTACCTTACCTAACCTAACCTAATCTTTCACCGAAAATATCGGTAAATCTCTCAGATATTTTCATGTAATTCAGTGGGCATCATTTTATACTCTTGCAATAAAGTTGCTAATAACGGTATCTCGATTATCACTTCATTATGCGAGAGTATAAACTGTTCGGTGACACCCGAACTTAGCCCTTCATAACATTAACTTAATAAGTTTTGCAGTTTTGATTTTGAGCTTTGATTATCTCTTGAATTATATTTTTGCATTGTTAGGATAAATTGTATTGTGTCGCCACATTGGGTAAGGTGGAAAATCATATTTTCAACGCTTCCATTTGGTTGATTTTGGAGCAATAACGTTTGCAGTGTTGCTTTTCACTACGTTTGCATAGCTCCTTGTGTTGACCATAAGTTGAGCGAAGCGCGAAACAAATTCTTTATAGAAAGTGAATTTTCGAAATAAAGGTTCGTATCCGCTCTCAAGTAATTGTACATTAGAAGAGAAATAAAATAAAAAAGAAAAAAACTTTGTGCGTAAGATTGTTTGTATGTATGTGTATTAGGGTGTCCAAATTTACCAAATTGATTTTTTTTGGCAGAGACGCCCCCTAAAACTTTTAGCTTTCCATCTAAAAAAAATATCAGACCATAAAAAAGCCCTTAATTTTCAAATAAACCCTGCCCCAAACACGATACATTTCCCATTGAAATTACATGGGATTTTGCCACTTTTTACGAAAATTTTTTTCTCTATAACTTTCTCGTTTGTAAGAATAAAAATTATATTCTTGGCCTGGGGAATTGAATGCTCTACAAAAAGTCTGAACAATTTTTCCGATATACTCACTCCTTTAAAAGTGATTCAAGGTTAAAGTTAACTTCTGGGTAATTTCTGGAATTTTCGAACTTTACGGCAAATTGAATTTTTTTTGTAAGATTCAATTGTTTATTTTAAAATATAACTGTTGTTGGTCGTAAATCCCGGCTCTCTGATTCTTATCTAGAACAGAGTGAAAAAAATTTTTCGAAATTTCATAAAACTCTGGTTAAAGGGTTACATGGCTTTACAGGTTTCAAAAGAGTGAGTATATCGAAAATTGTTTTCAGACTTTTTTAAACATTCAATTCTGTTCTAAATATGACTTTTTATTCCTACAAACGAGAAAAGTTCCAGAAAAAAAATATTCGTAAAAGTGGCAAAATCATGAAATTTCAATGGAAATGTATCGTGTTTGGGAAGGTTTATTATGAAAATTAGACTTTATGGTCTGATATTTTTTTAGACAGAAAACTAAAAGTTTAGGGGGCGTCTCGTCAAAAATGAATCAATTTGGTAAATAACGGACACTCTAATGTATAGTAAATTTTTATATGTAAATATTTTCAATGCGATTTAAGGAATGTTGTTGATGATTGGTTAGTTCTATACAACATTTCAAAATGAATTGAGGATGAATTTAACGATTTCTTTGAATTTCCTTCAAGAAATAATTGTTGATTTCATGTTTCTTCGCAAAACCAGGTTTGCCATATTCGCATTTTATTGAAAAGAAGTATTAAAAATTAGTACTAGATTTCTATAGAGCTGCATACTAGCACAAGAAAATTTACCGCAGGAAATTTATATATATATAAATATATATATTTAAATATTATATATATTATATAAAGTTCCTTTCGGAAGTTTTTTCAATTGGTTTGAAAATAACACCTAATTTTGATCTCTTTTATATTGGTTCTATGAATTTAGCATTATTTAGCTAAACGATTCTATTCAGAGTCTACAATGCGTAAAAGATAAGGTTCATCTTTCACTATTAACACATTTATATATGTATATTTCTTTAATTCATTGTATGAAATGTAAAGAAGAGCTCAAAAATTATTCCGACAATATTCGGAGCTACCAATTCGACATAAGCTATGGTCAGTTCCGGCATTATCATTCGAATTTTGAGTTTTCGCAGGTTACGTATATTCGAATTTCGAATTTTTGTGGCGTTATGTTGGTACTCATGTCTCTCACTTATGCCGACAAGCTCGGCCATTTTGAATGTTCATTTAATTGTTGACAGCTGCTTTGCTTGCACGTGTTTTGGATCGTCTTCGATTTTTACCTATTCAAAAAAATGGATCAAAGAATCTGTATCAAATTTGCGTGAAAACGAAATTAAGTGCGCGGATGCATTCCGAATGTTAACTGTGGCATACGGAGAAGCTACCTGGACCGAAGCAACGTTTATCGGTGGTGGCAAATGTTCTCAGAAGGCCGAGAAGATGTGGTAACGACGAAGAGCGTGCCGGACGCCCGAAGCACTTCAACAATGAACTAAAAATTAATGAAGTGGAGAAAATGGTATTGGCCAATCGTCGAATCACCGTTAGAGAAGTTGCTGAGCACCTAAACATATCGATTGGCTCGTGCCATTCGATTTTATCAATGATTTGGGCATGAGATGGGTCGCCCTGAAATTCGTACGAAAATTGCTCAATTGTGACCGAAAACAGTATCGCATGTACATTGCTAATGAGATGTTCCGCGACGACCCAAATTTGCTCCAGAGGGTCATAACTAGTGACGAATCGTGGGTTTAGGGTTATGACGTGGAAACCAAAGCTCAATCATCTCAATGGAAGCTGCCGCACGAACCAAGACCGAAAAAGCGCGCCAAGTTCAGTCGAATGTGAAAGTTTTGCTGATAGTTTTCTTCGATTGCAGGGCGTGGTGCATCATGAGTTCTTGCCACATTGAAGAAAGGTCAATAAGGAATATTACCTGCAAGTTATGCGCAATTTGCGCGAAACAATCCGCCAGAAACGCCCGGATTTGTGGAAGAACAAAAATTGGCTTTTGCACCACGATAACGCCCCTGCTCACACATCGTTGCTTGTGCGCGACTTTTTGGCCAAAAACAAAACACTAATGATGCCGCAGCCACCGTATTCCCCAGATCTGGCCCCCTGTGACTTTTTCTTGTTCCCTAAATTGAAGAGGCCCATGAAAGGACGACGTTACGCTTCTCTTGACGAGATAAAGACGGCATCGAAGGAGGAGCTGAAGAAGATGAAAAAAAAATGATTTTTTGAAGTGCTTCGAAGATTGGGAAAACCGTTGGCACAAGTGTATAAAATCTCATAGTGATTAATTTGAAGGGGACAAAATAGATATTCATGAATAAATAAATAATTTTTTAAAAACCACAAAATTCGTGATACTTTTTGAACACACCTCGTATGGGTCATACGCCAAGTTATACCTGGATGTATTTTTACGATGTCGATACGGCAGTTAAATATTATATAGAATGCGAGAACTATCCAGACAAGACTTTCGGTGCTGTTTTAATGAGATACATTTCTGTTGAATTGGAGGGATTTAATAAATTTTTCGTTCATTTGTTCAATTGGGGAACATTTTGACAGAGTATGCTATGCACAGAAAAAAGAAATTTGTATGGCATTTATCAGGGATTGCTAGCTCTTGGAAACTTGCACGATGACACAAAATGAAAAAAATCCTATACCGAAATATACAAAGGCCAAAAGAGAGCACTCGTGCCGAATCTAGTGATAATGAACGGCTGACTCGATCAATTTATTGAGAATGACTATAGTGCATGACTATTGTGAATTAGCGCACCTGCATTCTTAAAAAAAAAAATGTAACAAATCTTTATAATTTAAGTAGAAATTATAAAATCTATAAAATCTGCTACCTTCATCAACAATTTAACGGCAAAATATGACTTTATGTAAAGGACAGATAAAACAGGGTTGCAATTTTACGTGTCATTGCACGAAAATAATCATTGGTTTTGATCTGACATTATTTACACCCATGCAAATAATTGTGCGTGCGAATAAATTGCATAGTGTAAAGGTTTTGCAAAAGCAAGAAATCCCTATCGTGAATCGTGACAGATATAGAAAAGATATAATGATGCAACTCGAAGTGAGTTTACGACTGTGGTTGTGAACCACGATTTCAGAGATATGATATCTTTTACAAATACAAATGGTGTGATTAAGAGTGTATTAATATTATATTCTGCTTTGGATCCATTGGCATATCCTTTACTATTTCAAATGATTTTGGTTGACACGTTATTATATCGCATAACATAATTATAATTCTAGATAGATTCGAAATAAAAATGCCACGTTACAATTTGGATTTTAGATTTGCAATAAAGGGATCGATTAAGCATTTTGCATAAATCCCAAAACTAATGTAATGAGTTGTTAGAATAAATTAAATTTTTTTATTTTTTAAATTAATTATTGTGAATGGTTTTCTACACCCTTCTTCAGATTTTGTTCAAATTATTGAACAAAAAATTTATACAAGTACTTTTAACATTATTATCAAATTGTATTTTTCTATTAGTAGAACTTTCGACCACTGGCTACTATATATTTTAAAAATAAAGTGTCTTCTTCTTCTTTACTGGCATGAACACTTACGCAAATTATAGCCGAGTTAACAACAGCGCGCCGCCGTTTCTTCTTTTCGCTACGTGGCGCCAATTGGATATTCTAAGCGAAGCCAGGTCCTTCTCCACTTGGCCCTTCCAACGGAGTGGAGTGGAGCTCTTCCTCTGCTTCCCCCGGCGGTTACTGCGTCGAATACTTTCAGAGCTGGAATGTTTTTGTCCATTCGGTCAACATGACCTAGATCGTAGCCGCTGTCTTTCTTAAATTCGTTGAACTAAGTCAATGTCGTCATAGATCTCATCGTTCTTTCGAATGCGATATTTGCTGTGGCCAACGCGCAAAATAGACCATAAATCTTTCGTATTAGAACTTTTCTATCGAAAACTCGCAACGTCGACTCATCAGTTGTTGTCATCGTCCAGGCCTCTGCACCATATAGCAGGACGAGAATTATGAGTGACTTATAGAGTTTGGTTTTTTATTCGTCGAGAGAGACTTTGCTTCTCAATTGCTATAGTCGAAGTAGCACCGTTGGCAAGAGTTATCCTGCATTGAATTTCCCGGCTGACATTGTTGGTGGTGTTTACGCTGGTTCAAAGATAGACGAAATTATCTACAACTTCAAAGTTATGACTGTCAACAATGAGAGCCAAGTCGCGAGTGCGACCTGTTTGTTTTATGACAGAAGATATTTCGTCGAGGCGTTCTCTGTAGTAAAATGGGGATACGTTCACGTCATCTGAAAACTGTGTAAGAGGAAAAGAACTATATTTACCTTAAAAAAACCGTGTAAAAATGTTGAAAATCATAAAATTTCAAATATGCATACAAATTGTATGTTCATATGGCTTTTTATTTAACATTAAAACTTAAAATACATAATTCATACAGGTGAAAATTGGTAGAGCATGCAAAAAACAAAAGAAATCTGTTAATCCAAAAAAAGTAGAAAAGAAATATAGAAAAAATATTTACATAGCTGTATAAGGATTAGGCGTTAATTGATAGCAAGCGAAATTGTTTGTGACGAATCATCGGTATCGTCTCTGGAGATATCCATTTCAGCAATATGAAATATCATGAATACAAATGCTGGGTAAGATTATCGAATACGGGGATTTCCCTGTTACTACTATGTATGTTCATTTCAACAATGGTGCTAAGTGTAGTAAAAGCAAACATAATTACAAGACAGAATTTAAACCGTCTAGGTTAAATTTTTGTCAACCGTAACTTCAAACCAAAAAAAAAGGTTGGGGAGTTTTTTCTTTTT
>NW_026093424.1:0-5909 GCF_024586455.1 Bactrocera neohumeralis | reverse complement strand
TGGATAAAAACAGGCAAATAAATACATTTTTATAGTACAGAGTCACATAGAAACGCTACAGGAAGTAATTAATGATTGCGAAGTAAATGCCATACATTGCAACCTACCAGTCAGCACTGCCTGGTTGAACAACACCCCAGTGTAAACTCCATCATACTGAAAACTGTTACTGATATTTTTAAAAGTTTGTTCTAAACCGAAATACCACCGACATCCAATAAACACCTTATCACAACACCGCCAGTACCAGGTTGCATCGTAGAAATATTACACGTCGAAGTTTTTCTATGGATCAGAAATATTTTCTAACATTATATTTTAAAAGTTGCTATGGTGCAGAAAATTGTAGTTCATACTTGATTGTGCTTAAGATAAAACAAAGAAATAGTGTTTTACAGTTACAAAATGGGAGACTAAAAGTGCTTTGAAAAACAGCTGATTTTTGTTTTAATTAATTTCAGTTTTTAGCGACATCTTTATCGTTCGAACAAGTGTCCGTCCTTGCATTCTATGACAGCTTTTATACTTTTCCACCACTTCCGAATAGGGGCTCCGTCTCGCCAGCGGGGGCAGAATTCAGAGTTCTTTTTGTTGTTTTCATCTATTTTCGATAAAATTTTCTTCACAAATTTGTGTATTGTCTTTCTAATTTAAATATTTCAAATATTTTTATGGATGACATTTGTAAAACCTATGTTGCCCATAACGTTGTCATATATCACAATAACATTTTATAGAAATTAAGCATTGACTGTGAAACGCAACGACTACTCAGTCTGCAGCAATGCTTATTAAGATTAAGATTTTATATATTACAACTTAATAATGATGATGTTAAAAACATTTAATTTACGTTAAAAGAGTGATATTAACAGGGATTACACAAATATCAAAATCAGTTATTTAAGCAGAAATAGATGGTGAATATGAGACAAACTTGCTGTGGACTGTCGAGGGTACATAAGAATCTAAAACCCTTGCTATAACAAGATATAACATAGCAAGAGTATGTTAGGTAGTGCAAGTCGTGATAAATTGCAGAATACATCTTGAAGAAGATTCTATGGGCGAAAACAACATATAGTGTTGCATAACGCGTGGACTTTGGAACCAGAGGCAAACCATCGAAATACCGCTAAACAACTATTTACAGATAATCAATCATATTTGATAAGGACCATACCGAACCTGGAAGAACCAATGCTGTGAAACACCTTTACCAGGGATGATGCAAGACCAATCCGCCAGCCTCAAAGCGTTCAACTTGGAAAACGACAGTTGTAAGTCAGACCATACGTGAAATGAGCGAAAGGGAGGAAGGTTGAAGGATGTATTAAAGAAAGACTCTTATTCACAACTTAGAATCGATGAAAAGTGGTAATTGCCAAATATACGAAGATACTGAAAAACGGCTTTCAGTGTTGGAAATGTTCTGTAGCACCAAGAAATCTAGAAAAGGTTTGACTTTCGTTTCATTCCAAATTTTTCCAGCTTAGTCAGTAGCAGTTTGTGTAGTGAATAAGAATATTAAGTGGCTTTCCAAACTCTAAAAAAAGGGTTAAATATTGCGCGAATGTTAGCATACCGTTCCAGAATCAGTGCTTTTCTTGAATAGTGACAGAGAAGAAGATGCCCAACTCTCCTGTCACTGGAAATGTGAGAACCACTCACCTACCGGAACTTTGACAGTTGACTGGATTGGGTGAGTTTGACGTTTGCAATGGAATGACCGGGACGGCCAGATCGGAATTATACCAAAAATATATGTGAACGGAGGGATTTGTTGCCGCCGCTCGAGATCGCTAATAAAAATTTAAAATAATGAAAATCAAAAATGCAAAATGTAAATATATTTCATGAAACGTATTTGTAATTTGATGCATATTAGAATAAATTTTCAATTACAAATGATTAAAAACATTTATTAATTGAGAACTAACAGGCTTAATTCATTATTAAGTATAGAAAGATCCAAAAGTCAGTTGTTATAATATAACCATAAAATCATAAAATAGGATTTAAAAGCCAAAAATTATTATTTTGTTCGATCTGGCCGCAATGGAAAAAGTTATAAAAACGCTTATTTTGAAGACCACTGGAATAAGTTGGGCATCCCATTATCCCTGATAGTGATACTAGTACACCCTCAGAAACTCTGAAGGACAGTTGACTCGATGCAGGAGAGACTACAAAGTTACAACTTCTGCAGTAGCGAAACAGTAGTCATAAATGATGCAATATTCCGCCTATAATTTGGAAAGTTAAAAGATGTCCGATTAATTACAATAACATCAGATTGATTTCGAAATCTGTTAACGCTCCAAGTGGAAGGCACATGGAAATCGCTAAAGCCTTATATAAATTAAAACAAAGATATTATTGCTTGATGTCGTCAATCCGTTCCGAGTAAATTGCTGCTAAAGGGCCATGATCAGATAAAGCAGTACAACTTGGATGCACCGTTTGAGCGAATTGCCATGGATATTGTTTGTCCATTTCCCACCAGAAAATTAGGAAACATTTATGCTTTGGTAGTCACGGGCTATTTCAGCAAATGGCCAGAAGTACAAGCAATACTAACCAAGAGGCATAAACTGTAAATGCAATAAACTCTGAGATTAGGTATTGTTATCTTTATAACTCACAACGAAAGAAAGGGCTGTCTCCCAAATAGTTGGGAAGGACCATACCAGTTTATTAGATGACTCAACGACGTAGTGATTCGCATACAGACCATTGGAAGACCTAGAGCAAATGGAGGGCAGGCTTGCAGCGTTTTGTATGTAAGCATGTACGATCAGACTTAAATCGTAGTTCTTCGAGTGACAGAGTTTTGTTAACAATCTACTATATAACGGATGTCGTATTGTTAAGTAGACATGGTTCTAGTTGGAGTGCTGTTTAATAAAAACTATAAGCAGAAGCCGTACACCGAATAACGAGAAAATGAGGGCAAGTTTATTGAATTAGAAATAAAAATAAGTGTATAGCCAATAAAGTGGACTTTTATTTAACAATTCAATGATTGAACTCAAGATAGAGTTTCAATGTAGATCATTTAATCGAGAAATTCGTTACAATATCCATCCTCTAGTTTAATAACGTTTGTTCAACTAGAAAGTATTTTTTTCCCTTTGCTAAAATGCGAAATATCTATAAAGCCACTTTCGTTTGGCTCTTTATTGAAAGAAAACTTATAACTTTGCTATTAATTATTATTTTTCGAATAAATATTAAATTCAAATAGTTAGTTCTGAAAAATCTTTTAAATTATACAAGATTTCTCAACAATAATTTAAATAAAAAGAACGAAATAAATATAAAGCCACTTTTATGCATTATGTTTTTTAGTATTTTTATTTTTGGAAATAGAATAATTAAAGACTGGATAATTTTTTTGTTCAATTGTTGCTCATTTAACGACAATGACATTTCTTAGGCATTTTACGTTCTTAAATTGTCGGCTGATTAGACAGACCAAATGTTTTCCATAGGGTTTAGACCGGGACCAATTCCAGGCCAATCCAGAAATTTTCTTGCTTCCTCTCCGAAACCATTACACTTCATCACAATTTAATGTGGTATTCGAGTCCATTTTATTGTTACAAAGCAAAGTGGAGTTTTCCCTCTATAATTATCCCAACCTGTTATCCCAGCCCACCACCAAAATTTCTGTCGCGCTTACATTTCTACTTTCAATAACGCTTTGCCTCCAATATTTTTGGAGATCATCTGAGCCATCCAAATTACATGTTTTTTTCATTTGTGAAGGCAATAGTTTTAGATTTTATATTGTATTGTTGCTTTAAAAAGCAGATCCAATAAAGAAAGAAACATTACAAAAAGAAGAAAGCAACAGCAGTGAAGCAAATTATTTGTAAGCAAATAGTCTAAAAAGACACTGAACTTTATTAATATATCTCATTATTGACCGGTATTTAATGGCAAATAATTGATCAGAGACACCTTGATGTATGTTGTTTTATCATCTGATTTGAACTATTTTGGCAGTGAATGAAGACGAACCCAGGACTGTTCTCATCAAGTTTGGCTTAGCCAGCTTTTAAGGTTGTGAATAAATGTTGACCAATTTATTGGGAAATACAAACCACTGTATCTTGAAATTTCATTTTTCACCTCGCGCTTGGAGGTCTTTAAAAAGGAAAAGGGGAATGTTTAGTATCGCGCCGGTAAAGTATCGTTTATGGAGAAAAACAGGGGGGGCTCCCCCCCTCTTGTCCCCTTATTGGAAAGAGGAAGGATCGAACTTTTTAATAAACCCCCTCTCGCCCCCTAGAGCCTCTATAGACCTGTAGGGAGCCATTTGAAAATGACCAAAAATCAGTGTTTTTGCTCATTTTTCCATACAAACTGAAACCAATGCAACCTGGCCAACATTTTTTTCGTCTGGACATTCATTCCTTTCTGCATGTAGGGCCTTCGGCACTGCCACAAAAATATCCCTGGTCTGTCCAACACCGGCTACGCCATCCACAGTATTTAACAATCGAACACCTTTCGCGTTCACTTCATACATTTATTGCTAAGTGGTTTAATTTATTCCTTTGTTCGTGCTTTCTCGGTAATTTGACAGTTCAAATTAGGCAGTCATTTTGGTTTTTCGCATTATTGAACTAATGCAGAAAAGGTGTATTTTATTTAAAGATTTTACAAAGAAATTAACAATCAAAAGTAATTAAAAACATTACTAGTGGTTTTTATAATTCATAAGTAATATGTGTGAAAATGTATCCATAATTGGTTTGGTACAACGCACAACAGATGAAAAAACACTAGCATATATTTAGAAATTTACAAAAATAGCATTTTTAAAGTGAATTTGTGAAAAAATTTAGAACCGATTTTTATAAAAATATGTTTAAAATAAAGTTCGATAATTTAAGAATAACATGCGTTTAAAATTTTTAATTTGGTTCTCTCGTTTAGGTACAGTGAGCTAAAAATTAACCGGCGCGATACTAAACACAACCCAAGGAAAATATGTATTTGTAAATTTAAAATGTAACAATTTATGTATAAAATGAACTTGTTTACAGAACAATGGTTCAATTAGTCGCGTTGAACTGTGTTGGATCGCTGTAGGGGCGCGGGTGGACGATGTCGATCGAAGTGCGGCACAGTATCTAATCGAATGTCCAAAATGGATGTAGATGTGCGAATGTAACAACGAATGTATGTATAAATGAATGCAGCCTGATGGCTGCTGAGGGATCGATGACGGAAATATCGTGACGACTCGAATTAACGTAGCACACAGGTTCGGTGGATAATCGGAACGTATGCTTGACGCGGCGCAGAAGAAGCGATTTAGTTTTAACAGAAAATTGTACTTATGTAATTATTGACAACTTATCGTATTATTATAGCAAAAGTTGTTTCTTTATTAATTTTATTAGCGGCTATTTACAATTTCTTATTATATCGGTTTGCATACCATTTCAGTATGATCGTTAATTGTTTACATTAAATTTTCTTGGCTTATGAAGGATAGTAACTCCCACGCCTGGCTCAGATATGGCCAGAATGGGTACTCCTTATCTCTGGAGTTAGGACTGCTTGTTAATAGAGGGATCGTGGGGAGTGTCCGTGAATAGAGAACGGGGTTCGATTCGTGAAGTAGATAATTCTTTATACTTAATTTCAAGCTTTGCTGGCTAATTTCAACTCACCCATATGAGGAGCGCTTGGATATACATATGCGATAAGGCGACCCAGCATAGTTATGTTTTTGTAAGTGTAGTTGCGTCACTTTATCGCATTGGGGATGGTGTTACCTTTAAATTTCTTTTAAAATTTTTTTCATTTTTGAAAATTTTTGAAAAAAAGGGAACAAATCGCGCTAATATAAATCTTTTGTTTTTTTGTTTGTTTTCTTTTTTCTGATGTTA
>NW_026093423.1:0-5403 GCF_024586455.1 Bactrocera neohumeralis | reverse complement strand
TTTCCGGCTTTATGTCAACTTCGAAAAGATGAAAAGCAAATTAACTTAAATATATTAAAATTAAGTTTTAAAGGGCAATTAATATCACTAAAAAATTTAAAAAAAACATCGCCCTTTATCCAAAAAGGGAATGTGGGAATTTTTTAAATGCACGGGGTTTATGGCTTTATTAAACTTCGGTAAGATAAAGGGGGTTAATTTAAACCCCTTAAATTTTAAAATTAATGTTTTTAAACAATCAATATGGGCTCCCAAAATGGCTATCCCAAAAAGTGGGATTTACCGGGTTGAGAATGTCAAACACTGCCGTTATGGTTTTTTTGTCAACTTCGGTAAGTGATAAAGAAAGTTAATTAAATTAAATATGTCAAATTAATGATTTAAGGCAACTCAATATCGACTGCTAAGTGTGTATATACAAGAACATCAACTTTATACCTGAATATAAGTTTGTCGAATTCTTCCAAATGCACTGCCGTTATGGGTTTATGTCAACTTCAGTAAGACGAAGAAGGTAAATTAACTTAAAGATGTTAAATTAACGATTTAAAGCAACTCAATATCGATTGCTAAATGTGTATATACAAGAAAATCGATTTTATACTTGAATATAAGATTGTCGAATTCTTCCAAATGCACTGCCGTTATGGCTTTATGTCAACTTCAGTAAGATGAGGAAGGTTAATTAACTTAAATATGTTAAATTAATGATTTAAAGCAACTCAATATCGACTGCTAAATGTGTATATACAAGAAAGTCGACTTTATACCTGAATATAAGAATGTCGAATTCTTCAAATGAATTCAGGTATATACAAGAAAGTCGACTTTATACCTGAATATAAGGATGTCGAATTCTTCCAAATGCTCTGCCGTTATGGCTTTATGCCAACTTCAGTAAGATGAGGAAGGTTAATTAACTTAAATATGTTAAATTAATCATTTAAAGCATCTCAATATCGACTGCTAAATGTGTATATTCAAGAAAATCGACTTTATACCTGAATATAAGATTGTCGAATTCTTCCAAATGCACTGCCGTTATGGCTTTATGTCAACTTCAGTAAGATGAGAAGGTTAATTAACTTAAATATGTTAAATTAATGATTTAAAGCAACTCAATATCGACTGCTAAATGTGTATATACAAGAAAATCGACTTTATACCTGAATATAAGAATGTCGAATTCTTCCAAATGCACTGCCGTTATGGCTTTATGTCAACTTCAGTAAGATGAGGAAGGTTAATTAACTTAAATATGTTAAATTAATGATTTAAAGCAACTCAATATCGACTGCTAAATGTGTATATACAAGAAAATCGACTTTATACCTGAATATAAGAATGTCGAATTCTTCCAAATGCACTGCCGTTACGGCTTTATGTCAACTTCAGTAAGATGAGGAAGGTTAATTAACTTAAATATGTTAAATTAATGATTTAAAGCAACTCAATATCGACTGCTAAATGTGTATATACAAGAAAGTCGACTTTATACCTGAATATAAGGATGTCGAATTCTTCCAAATGCACTGCCGTTATGGCTTTATGTCAACTTCAGTAAGATGAGGAAGGTTAATTAACTTAAATATGTTAAATTAATGATTTAAAGCAACTCAATATCGACTGCTAAATGTGTATATACAAGAAAGTCGACTTTATACCTGAATATAAGGATGTCGAATTCTTCCAAATGCACTGCCGTTATGGCTTTATGTCAACTTCAGTAAGATGAGGAAGGTTAATTAACTTAAATATGTTAAATTAATGATTTAAAGCAACTCAATATCGACTGCTAAATGTGTATATACAAGAAAGTCGACTTTATACCTGAATATAAGAATGTTGAATTCTTCTAAATGCACTGCCGTTATGGCTTTATGTCAACTTCAGTAAGATGAGGAAGGTTAATTAACTTAAATATGTTAAATTAATGATTTAAAGCAACTCAATATCGACTGCTAAATGTGTATATACAAGAAAATCGACTTTATACCTGTATATAAGGATGTCGGATTCTTCCAAATGAACTGCCGTTACGGCTTTATGTCAACTTCAGTAAGGTGAGGAAGGTTAATTAACTTAAGTATGTTAAATTAATGATTTAAGGCAATTCAATATCGACTGCAAAATGTGTATATACAAGAACATCGACTTTATACCTGAATATAAGAATGTCGAATTCTTCCAAATGCACTGCCGTTATGGCTTTATGTCAACTTCAGTAAGATGAGGAAGGTTAATTAACTTAAATATGTTAAATTAATGATTTAAAGCAACTCAATATCGACTGCTAAATGTGTATATACAAGAAAATCAACTTTATACCTGAATATAAGTTTGTCGAATTCTTCCAAATGCACTGTCGTTATGGCTTTATGTCAACTTCAGTAAGATTAAGAAGGTTAATTAACTTAAATATGTTAAATTAATGATTTAAAGCAACTCAATATCGACTGCTAAATGTGTATATACAAGAAAGTCGACTTTATACTTTAATATAAGATTGTGGAATTCTTCCAAATGCACTGCCGTTATGGCTTTATGTCAACTTCAGTAAGATGAGGAAGGTTAATTAACTTAAATATGTTAAATTAATGATTTAAAGCAACTCAATATCGACTGCTAAATGTGTATATACAAGAACATCGACTTTATACCTGAATATAAGGATGTCGGATTCTTCCAAATGAACTGCCGTTATGGCTTTATGTCAACTTCAGTAAGGTGAGGAAGGTTAATTAACTTAAATATGTTAAATTAATGATTTAAGGCAATTCAATATCGACTGCAAAATGTGTATATACAAGAACATCGACTTTATACCTGAATATAAGAATGTCGAATTCTTCCAAATGCACTGCCGTTATGGCTTTATGTCAACTTCAGTAAGATGAGGAAGGTTAATTAACTTAAATATGTTAAATTAATGATTTAAAGCAACTCAATATCGACTGCTAAATGTGTATATACAAGAAAATCGACTTTATACCTGAATATAAGAATGTCGAATTCTTCCAAATGCACTGCCGTTATGGCTTTATGTCCACTTCAGTAAGATGAGGAAGGTTAATTAACTTAAATATGTTAAATTAATGATTTAAAGCAACTCAATATCGACTGCTAAATGTGTATATACAAGAAAATCGACTTTATACCTGAATATAAGAATGTCGAATTCTTCCAAATGCACTGCCGTTATGGCTTTATGTCAACTTCAGTAAGATGAGGAAGGTTAATTAACTTAAATATGTTAAATTAATGATTTAAAGCAATTCAATATCGACTGCTAAATGTGTATATACAAGAACATCGACTTTATACCTGAATATAAGGATGTCGAATTCTCCCAAATGCTCTGCCGTTATGGCTTTACGTCAACTTCAGTAAGATGAGGAAGGTTAAAATAACTTAAATATGTTAAATTAATGATTTAAAGCAACTCAATATCGACTACTAAATGTGTATATACAAGAAAGTCGACTTTATACCTGAATATAAGGATGTCGAATTCTTCCAAATGCTCTGCCGTTATGGCTTTATGCCAACTTCAGTAAGATGAGGAAGGTTAATTAACTTAAATATGTTAAATTAATGATTTAAAGCAACTCAATATCGACTGCTAAATGTGTATATACAAGAAAGTCGACTTTATACCTGAATATAAGATGTCGAATTCTTCCAAATGCACTGCCGTTATGGCTTTATGTCAACTTCAGTAAGATGAGGAAGGTTAATTAACTTAAATATGTTAAATTAATGATTTAAAGCAACTCAATATCGACTGCTAAATGTGTATATACAAGAAAATCAACTTTATACCTGAATATAAGATTGTGGAATTCTTCCAAATGCACTCTCGGTATGGCTTTATGTCAACTTCAGTAAGATTAAGAAGGTTATTTTTTTTTTTTTTTTTTTTTTTTTTTTTTTTTTTTTTTTTTTTTTTTTTTTTTTTTTTTTTTTTTTTTTTTTTTTTTTTTTTTTTTTTTTTTTTTTTTTTTTTTTTTTTTTTTTTTTTTTTTTTTTTTTTTTTTTTTTTTTTTTTTTTTTTTTTTTTTTTTTTTTTTTTTTTTTTTTTTTTTTTTTTTTTTTTTTTTTTTTTTTTTTTTTTTTTTTTTTATAAAAAAAAAAAAAAAAAAAAAAAAAAAAAAAAAAAAAAAAAAAAAAAAAAAAAAAAAAAAAAAAAAAAAAAAAAAAAAAAAAAAAAAAAAAAAAAAAAAAAAAAAAAAAAAAAAAAAAAAAAAAAAAAAAAAAAAAAAAAAAAAAAAAAAAAAAAAAAAAAAAAAAAAAAAAAAAAAAAAAAAAAAAAAAAAAAAAAAAAAAAAAAAAAAAAAAAAAAAAAAAAAAAAAAAAAAAAAAAAAAAAAAAAAAAAAAAAAAAAAAAAAAAAAAAAAAAAAAAAAAAAAAAAAAAAAAAAAAAAAAAAAAAAAAAAAAAAAAAAAAAAAAAAAAAAAAAAAAAAAAAAAAAAAAAAAAAAAAAAAAAAAAATTTTTTAAATTTAAGTGGGAATTTTCAAATATTTTAAATTAATGTTTAAAACAACTAAATAGATTAAAAGTTAATAAAAATATTTAATTAATTTAAAAACTTTCCCTTCAAATGATTAAAAAAACTTTAATTTGAATAAAGGGTTAATTCTTAAATATGTTTTATGTTTAAAAGCAACTCATATGAGAAAAATTTATATAAAAAATAATTTAACCAATAAATTTCAATTTTAAAAAGATGCTTATCTTTATGTCAATTCTAAAAAGAAAAAATTCAAATTGTTAAATTAGATTTAAAAACTAAATTATGAAAATTTATAAAGAAATCTTTTTCCTAATTGGTTTAAAAATTTTCCAAATATCCGTTATGGTTTTGTAAATTTTTAAAGATGGGAAGGTTAATTAATTTAAATAGTTAAAAAGTTTAAAAAACCAATATGTAAATTGTTTAAAAAAAATCAACTTTAATGAATATAAGGTCAATTTTAAATGCATGTCTTTTTTTCCAATTCATTTAAAGGGTTAATTAACAAAAATAGTTAAAAAGTTTAAAAACTCAAATGAAATTAAATAAAAAAAATCGACTTTAATGTTTAAAAAAAAATTTTAAAATCATCCGTTATGGTTTAGTCCCTTCAAAGATGGGAAGGTTTTTAATCAAAAAGAAAAAATTTATTAAAAAAAAATTTATTAAAATGTTAAACAAAAAATCGTTTTAATGTATATAAGGATTGGGATTTTCCCAAAATAATGCTTTCTTTTAAAAGAATGGGAAAGGGTAAAATTAATATTTAAATTTATTTAAGGAATTAAACACTAAAATTTTTAAAAAATGTTTATCCCGAAAAAAAATTCAAAATTTTCCAAATCCTCCTTAGGGCTTTATGCAACCTTTGGGGAAAAAAAATTAATT